>NW_027206364.1:252500-477778 GCF_024711535.1 Dipodomys merriami
TATGTTTCAATTCTTTAAGAGTGACCTACAATACTAAGCACTGGGAAGAATGTGGAACAGTAAGGATAATACACACTGCATGTAGATACATAGTAGGTTCTCCTCTTTGGAAAACTGCTGGCCAGTATCTACTATAGCTACATATGTACAGTGGTTCATCAGAAGACATTTCAGGGCTGGGAATGTAGCCTAGTGTTACAATGCTTGCCTAGCATGCATGAAGCCCTAGGAACAATTCCTCAGTACAACATACATAGAAAAGGCAGGAAATTGCACTGTGGCTCAGGTGGTAGAGTGATAACCTTGTGCAAAAGAAGCTCAGGGACAGTTCCTGGGCCCTGAGTTCAAGCCTCAGTACTAGCCAAAAATAAATAAATAAATAACCAAAAATATTCAGAGCAGCAGTATTTGTAATAGCTATAACATGGAAACTATTTCAATCCTTAAAAACTGTGGAATAAATAAAATATAACATAGTGACAAAATGGAATACCACATCCAAAATGCAACATGGTCAAATGATACAAAAATGTTGTGAAAGAAGATAGATACAAAATGTACTATAAGTATGTAAAGTATAAAAGCAAACAAAGGTAATCTAAGATAAAAGTCAGGACTATAGTTATCTTCCTAGAAGGGGCATACTATCTCTTAAAGAATCTGAACAAGTTCACATTATGAAAATGAACTGTTTTAAATTTCAGTATTAAAATTAAGAAAAAATATAAAGCATAAATTTAAAGTATAACTAAGTATTTAATATATGCCTATAATGCCATTACTCCAGAGACTAAGGCATAAGTATTGTGAGTCTGAGGCCAGCCTAAGCTACATTCATATCCAGTTCAAGGATGTCAGGCTACACAGTGAAAAGAATGAAAAGAGAATCCAAAGCCACAGTTTACGCCTGTAATCACAGCTGCTTACAAAGTAGAGGCAGAATTGTAGCCCAAAGCCAGCACAAGTAAAAGCCAGTGATTGGATCCAAAAACAAACTAGCTATTTCTGCTTTCTAGTTGCCATGGTATGATTGATTCTGCTTTGCCATGACCTTCCTGCCATTATGAACTGACATCTCTGAGAACAAAACTGCTCCCTGTAGATAGATAGATAGATAGATAGATAGATAGATAGATAGATAGATAGATAGATAGATAGATAGATAGATAGATAGATAGATAGATAGATAGATAGATAGAAAGAAAGAAAGATAGATAGATAGATAGATAGATAGATAGATAGATAGATAGATAGATAGATAGATAGATAGATAGATAGATAGATAGATAGATAGATAGATAGATAGATAGATAGATAGGTAGATAGATAGATAGACAGGCAGAAGAAAGGAATAAGGATGTGGCTCAAGTGGTACTTCATATTGCCAAAATAAATAAACAAAGGTTACAATAGCCAGGCAGTGGTGTCTGGTGACTCATGCCTGTAATCCTTCTCAGCTACTCTGAAGACTGAGATCTGAAGATCACAGTTCAAAGCCTTCCAGGCAGGAAAGTCCATGAGATACTTATTTCCAAATAACTTCTCAAAAAATTTAGGGAATAGCGCTGTGGCTCAAGTGGTAGAGTGATAGCTGCCTTAAGTACAGAAAGGGTCAGGGACAACACCCAAGTCCTGAGTTCAAGCTCCACAATTGGCAAAAGAAAAAAGTATTTATCTACACATAGTAAACATTTTTCTAAACAAGAGGAAACTATAGTCAGAAAGAGATCAATGGTTGGAAAATGCTGTGAACAGACAGAACGGTGTGGCTACAGACTGGCATGAAAGAACTCCCTTAGGTAATGAAAATATTCTTATATCTCAGTGAGCCATACAAATACAGAAAATATTCTGTGTCTGTGTATCACAATATACTGAGACTATACAGTATAAACATAATTATTATTACTCAACACAAAGTCATATTGCAAAAAAACCAGTTTTACTGTATGCAAATTATAGCTCAACTTTGTCCTAGAAGACTATGCTGATTCTTAGTAAGGGAATCAATATATATTACAAAGAAGAGTATGTTTCAAAAATAATCAGTTCTCTTTTACCTTTAAAAATCATATAAGAGATCAACAAGTACACCAAGTAATTAAACTATATTATAACAAACACTCTATTATGGAGAGAACTTTTGCTTTCAAGTACTATAAATAAGCTGATATTACACTTGCCTTCCTATACAGCAACTAGAAAACCAGACAAAATATAAGAAAGAACTATTTTTAGACAATGGAAAAAAAGACAAAATAAAAGACTTTGGTCCAGGAGAAAAGAGAAACAAAGTCAACCCTACAGCTGGGCTTTCTGCCTAGAGAAAAGTTCCAAACCCCAACACACAGAGGAGATCCTAAAGACAACAGAACACTCACACACAATGTAAGTCAGGGATAAAGGCTGGCATCAGGGAAGGCTGAAGCAGCTATCATTTGAAAGTCAGAAAACTTCAGAGGATGCAGCTATATAAGTAAAATGTTTCAAGAAGCTACAGATGTGCCCATGTGTCTTTATCTGAATAATATACTGTTAAAAAACACTAGGTAACGCCACACAGTTGGAGAAGAACTAGTGTAAGTAGTAAGCAACACAATCCCCATAGCACAAGCTATGCGGAAACATCTGGTTTTTAAACAATCAAGTGAACAGACTTCACTGAACACCTGAGGAATAAGAGTGAATTCAGAGGAATCAGGGCTCAGCAGTAAAGATTAACTAGTCCTTAAGATTGAAGGCTACACTAGACTCCCTATAATCAAGCCTAACAGAGAGAAGAAAGTGGTGACATTGTCCAAAAAACAAATCCTTTAAATAGGGATACAGGTGGATCCATAGCAAGAATGAGATGTACAAGTCGTTATGTGGAAAAACAAACTTTGAAACTTTGGGGGGAGGAGGAGAATTGGGTGGGGGAGGGTGGGGGAGGATGGGAAGGGGAAACAAAGGAGGAGGCTACAATGCTTGATAAGAAATGTACACATTATCTTGCCCACGTAATTGGAACACCTCTGTACAGCATTTTCACAATAAAAATTAAAAATAAAAAAGGGTGAAGAAAAAATAAAGAAATGTACTCTTAGTTGGGTACCAGTGGCTCACACCTGTAATCCTAGCTACTCAGGAAGCTGAGATCTGAGGATTGTGGTTCAAAGCAAGCCCTGGTAGCAAAGTCTGTGAGACTCTTATCTCCAATAAACCATCAGAAAACTAGAAGTGGCATTGTGGCTCAAGTAGTAGAGCACTAACTAGCCTTGAGCTCAATAGCTGAGAGGCAGTGCCCAGGCCCAGAGTTCATGTCCACGATTGATAAAAAAGAAATGTACTCTTTACCCAACTTATATAACTGTAACCCGTATCTTTTAGTAACAGTTAAAAAGTTTTGAAATATGAATCTGAATCCAGAAAGCAGGACTGGGCCACTGATGACTCACGCCTATGGTCCTAGAATCTCAGGGCTGAGATCTAAAGATCACAATGGAAAGCCACCAGGGCAGAAGAACCTGTGAGACTTTCATCTCCATTTATTTATCCAGCAAAAATCAGAGGCAGGGTTCAAGTGCCAGCTGTGGGGGAGGAGGACAAGGTAGACTGTGAAGATGGGAGTTCAAACCCCAGTGCCAGAACATAAACATTAAAAAAGAAAGAGGCCTGAAACCGGTAACTCACACCTATAATCCTAGCTACTCAGGAGACTGAGATCTGAGGATCACCGTTCAAAGCTAGCCTGGGAAAGAAAGTCTGTGAGACACTTATCTCCAATAAACCACTCAGAAAACCAGAAGTGGTGCTGTGGCTCAAGAGCTAGAGTGCTCGCTTGAGCAGAAGGGTGCAGGGAAAGGGCCCACACCCAGAGATCAAGCCCCATGACAGACAAAAAAAAGTGGGGTGGAGGAAGAAAGGAAGCAAGGAAGCAAGCAAGCTAGCTAGCTAACTAGCTGGATGCCAGTGGTTCACACTTGGAACTCTAGTTATCCAGGAGGCTGAGATCTGAGCATCACAGTTTGAGGCCAGACCAGGCAAGGTAGTCTAGTCCAGGCAGATTTATCTCTCCAATTAATCACCAAAAAAAAAAAAAAAGAAGTAATTATCACAGAATTATAGCTGTTGCTCAAGTAGTAGGGTGCTAGCCTTGAGCAAAAAGGTTCAGGGACAGCAGCCAGGTCCTGATTTTAACCCCCAGGAATACCACACACACACACACACACACACACACACACACACACACACACGAAGCAGAAGACAACATCCTTAAAGGAACATGACAAAATTGCAAAAAAGATGACCGAGTGATTTCATTGGTATCTTTTACCTCAAACTTCTAAAAAGATCCATCTCTAGTATAATTTCCTTCACAGTGAAATTAATTTCTCTCCTTAGGAACTTTAGAAGATGGGAAAGGCTTTAGGATGAAAATGCCACCAATTCTATTCTGGTACACTTAATATTCAACTAAAATCTAAGTCCATAAAACTTCCACTGAGTAGTGGGAGTTCTCTACTCATGAGACATAAGTAAACACAACCTAAACTCTGCCCTCCATGCTAGCCTTCAAAGGTATAAAAAGGGTATATTCTCCCTATCTCTTTTCCTTAGATTTTCATATGCATGATCCATTAACTCTCCAAGTTTTTAAGACATTAATACTAGCCACTCTTCCCAGGGTTTTCCATGATTTTCATTCCCCTCTTAAAACATGGCTCTGAATGACAGATGTCCTTCAAGTGTTTATGAAGTCACTGCTGTTTACTATCCAAACATACTTCTAACTCCTGTTTTCTTTGCCCACTAAAAGCAACTCCTGATAAAAATTTCTGATAATGCTAACAATTTAATCTCCCAATATCTCAAAGCATCAGAGTTAGACATTAAACCATTCTAGTTGCTGGGGGCATGAGGAGAAATGAAACTTCCTGTCTCTGTAACTCCTGAATTTGAGCTTATGTGTTTGAGAATACCATACTTGCACTCACAGCATGATCTGACAACAATTACAAAATCATAAAGTAAACAACAAAGAAAACTGAAGGTACCAGGACCCTACGTTCACCAAAACAACATGCAATAGTCTATTTCTAGAGTCCTTTAGGGAGAAAAATAAACTCATTTTTTAAACACATAGTGTGTTAGTCACAGCCAAAATAGCCTCACAGTAAATAGCCTCATCAGTAAGAACAGTGCCTCATATATGGAGTATTTTGCAGCCATGTCTACTGACATGGCTACTGACCCATGCACTATGGACCCAAAGGTATATCAATCCAGTTCTCTCTTAGGTATACACAAGTAGTGATAGTGGAACCTGTTAGTCTCTGATGGGTATATACGCCAAAACATGATATAACTCTGAAGATGGAGAAAAACAGATAGAATAAATCTGCTTCCAGAGGAAAAAAAAATAGAGATGAGCAAAGACTATTAAATGAGAAACAATACGGGCTGTGAGAGATGAAGAAAACAAACTGGTCTTCAAAACTTTTCCATACGGCTTAGAAGTGCAGGTTTCCTTTTGATCAAGACAAACTTCGAAGAATAAATCTTGGCACAGACCAAAATGTTTTTAAAAGAGACCCAGAAACACAACAAATCAAAGAAAGGTTGGGCACATGGGATTACATGAAATTGCAGAACTTCTGCATGGCAAAGGACATAGCAAGAGCAATAGAAAGCCCACCGATTGGGAAAAGATTTTCACTAGCCATACAACGGACAAGGGTCACATATCTAAAATACAACTTGAACTCAAAAAAATTTAATTTCCTAACAACAAATCCTCAAAGAAACAACTGCCCAATAAATAAGTGGCTAAAGACTTAAAGAGAAACTTCTCTGAAGAGGAAAGAAGGATGGCCAATGGACACATGAAGAAATGCTCAACCTCCCCAGCCATAAAAGAAATGCAAATCAAAACAACATTGTGATACCACCTCACCCTTGTTAGAATGGCTAGAATCAAGAACTCTTATAACAACAGATGTTGGAGGGGATGTGGACAGAAGGGAGCTCTTCTGAATTGTTGGTGGGAGTATAAACTTGTTCAACCACTTTGGAATGTAGTATGGAGGTTCCTCAAAAGAGTCTACATAGAGTTTCCTTATGACCCAGCAATCCCTCTTTTGGGCATTTACCCAAGTGATCACAAAGAAGACCATGCTAAAGCTACAAGCACGACTATGTATACTGCAGCATAATTTACCATAGCTAAGATATGGAACCAACCCAGATGCCCCTCAGTAGATGAATGGATCAAGAAAATGTGGCATATATACACAATGGAATTCTATGCCTCCATCAGAAAGAATGACATTGCCCCATTTGTTATGAAATGGAGAGTTGGACAAAATTATATGAAGTGAAGTAAGCCAGGCCCAAATAAACATAGGTCCCATGATTTCCCTTATTTGCAATAACTAGTATATGTCTAAGACAAGCAGAAACGGTAAGAAAAGTTGATGGTAGGTGAAATGATCCCCAAGATAAGGACACAAATGTTTTTTTTTCTTTCGTACAATTGTTTCTAACATATTTATAAGATGATTTCTTTGTTGCTTTGTATGTCCCTCCCCCACGGTATAACCCCTGTTTTCACTGTATTTGATGTTGGTATAATTTGTGGAGGGGAAGGAAAAAAAACAAATATTTTAAATAGGGATACAGTTGGACCTATTGCAACAATGTCAAAAAACGAACTTTACAACTTTGGCACGGTGTGTGTGGGGTGGTGATGGAAGTGGGGGGAACGGGAAATGGGAAGGGATGGGAAGGGGTAACAAAGGAGGAGGCAATAATGCTTGATAAGAAATGTACTCATTACCTTGTCCATGTAATTGTAACACCTCTGTATGGTATTTTCACTATATATATATATATATATATATATATATATATATATATATATATATAAACCCTCACCTTCATAAAAACCCAAATGCAAAAAAAAAAAAAAAAAGAGAGAAAAGGCTAGAATGTACCTCAGCTCAATGGCAAAACACTTACCTAGCAATTGCAACATCCTGGGTTCAATGCCTAGTATCAAAAAACAAAAGGTAGAAAATCAAACAAACAAAAAACAAAAGGCAAAAAAATAGCCCTAAATAAACAAAAATCTTTTTTGGTCCTGTCCGTTTTAAATTCAGCCAACCGTGGTTGCCATATAAAGTGCTAAGTAATTCTTATATTCAGCATATATGGCAATATAATTTTATTATACAGCAGTCCTTGAAATTACTTCAGATGCAGAGTAGAGAGATATGAACAGTTACAAGACACAGATCTCTAACTGGCAGCTGGATTCACAAGGCAACCCACCACAGCTGTAGGATGTCCCCATGTCCTTAATATCAAAAATGCACAAGCTAGCTACTGAATCCAAAGTATCCTAGGACTTAATGTTTCTCTATACTGACCTTCAGCAGCTTGACTTCAGCTGAAATCTCACTGGGACTAGGGATCCCAAGGGAAGACTCTGTCGTTTCAATGATGTTTGAAGTATCTTGTCCTAGAGAAAAATTAAATTTGTTGCTCTTTATTACCCAAACTTACCAAGCTAAATTCTAAAAACGAAATATCAAAGTGTGTATATCTAAAATCATGAATGCTATAAGACAGGTTATTTTTAACAATTGGGGTAATTATTCCTTGAAAATATCTCCTTAGTATAACATTTTTTAAACAAAACCCTGATATATCATCATTAAAGAACAGACATTTATAGCAATTCCTAGACTTCATTCTAATAAGAAAATGCTACCAATTCTACTAGCAGTGTCTATCATCTCATGATTATTTTTCTTCAAACAATAAACCCTTGAACAAATGTGGAAGGAGAATTATTAACTAAGTCCTTTGTAACACAAATCTGTAAAACGCACACAGACAGTAATGAAATGACTGATGATTTTACCCACTGTGGCCACTGTAGCTGAGGCTGAGGAGAGCAAGGACTTGCCCCCGGGGCCCCAATATTTCCATCTGGCCTGGGGTATATCTTTGGAAAGTTTCCTATTGTCCCAGTAAATGGGGGGGGGGGGGAAGACACAAGAAAGTGTGAAAAATTGTTGAGCCAGAGTACAATATACATAAGTTATCTAATTATTAGCTAAAGTATGGGAACCTAATAATATTTGCTTAATGCATTGCTTGACTGATAGACAGTTATCTGTGTTTATTATGTAGGCACCATGCAGCAAAGGAAATTACTGCTGATGGCATTTATAGAACTGAAAAACTATTATTTATGGTTGTAAAAATAAGAAAAGAAATGGAAACCTAAATTAGCATTGAGCTTGAATCTGTCTTTTTTATTGTGAAAATACTGTACAGAGGGTTTACAATTATATGGGCAAGATAATGAGTACATTTCTTATCAAGCATTTAGCCGCTTCCTTTGTTTCCCCTTCCCATCCCTTCCCATCCTCCCCCCGTCCCTCCACCCAGTTTTCCCTGACCCCCCACCAAAGTTGTAAAGTTCGTTTTCGACATAATGACTTGTACATCTCATTGTTGCAATGGGTCCACCTGTATCCCTATTTAAATGATTTGTTTTTCTCATTGTACCAGGGCTTCACACATTTGGCTTCCTTGCTCATGGCTGGCACTCTACAACTTGAGCCATACCTCTAGTGTAGCACTTTGCTGGCATTTAGTTGGAGATGGAATCTGCATTCATCTGGACCTAAGCATCCTCAGTAGCTAAGATTACAGGTGTGAGCCAGGGGTACCTGGTAAACTCTAATATTTTTAAATCCCAATATTTTAATAGAGATTCTCGCTGGGCACCAGTGGCTCACGCCTGTAATCCTAGCTACTCAGGAGGCTGAGATCTGAGGATCACAGTTTAATGCCAGCCAGGGCAGGAAAGTCCATGAGACTCTTACCTCCACTAAACCATTAGTGGTACTGTGGCTCAAGTGGTAGAGTGCTCACCTTGAGCTGAAGAACACAGAAATAGTGCCCAAGCCCAGAACTCAAGCCCCACAACCCACAAAAAAAATAGAGATTCTGTGATACCTGAAAAGGGAGAACTTCTGAAGTCTCAGGGTCCCTGGAAGACCCAACTTCTGGTTTTTTCAACTGGACACTACAGCTTCCTTTAAGTCTCTTGATTGGTATGTTGGTCAACAGATTCAGTATTCTTCACAGACTCAGAATTCTCCACTGACTCACAGTTTCTTTCTTCAAGGATAGGACTTGCTTCAGTTATCACTGGAGTCTCAGGATCATCTTTATCAGAAAGTCCAAGGGAAAAAGTGATTGAGGTCAGCTTTTTTTTAGTATAAATTATTTGTCTAAATCTTTTGACACTTTCACAGAGTCACAGGCAGGAACATTAGTAAATTAATACAGACAAGATCCCACAGATCTTCCACCAGGTTCTCCTAGTAACAGCTTTCATAACTGAAGCATAATTCATTGTGGCAGAATCCACCAATCTTCAGCTTTCAACATATTTCAACTGAAATTCTGTCACTTAAAGAAGTATAGATGGAATTACATAGCATGTCACTTGTTAAGATTTTTTACACAGCATTTAAGTCCCTCCAGACCCACTTGTATTAAGACTTTTTTTTTTACTGTTTCTGAATAGTCCATGGTATAAATGTACTTTGGGACTATCACAGAAATAAAATGATTCAGAAAGCTTATGTACAGGTGTTTATGGGAATGAAAGCTATCTCTGGGAAAAATGCCTGCTCAGTTAAATTTTAAATGTTACTGTTAGGCTGGGCATGTACCTGAGTAGTAGCCTAGCATGCATGAAGCCCTTTGTTTGATTACTCAGTACCACATACACAGAAACTGGCACTGTGGGTCAAGTGGTAGAGCGCTAGCCTTGAGTTAAAAAGAAGCTCACGGATAGTGCCATGGGACTGAGTTCAAGCCACAGGACTGTCCAAAAACCAGGTATTGTTCTATTTTTTCCCAAGTAAAATATCATTTTACTTTCCTAGTGGCAATGTATGAATAATCAAGTTCACTTGAATTCTGATCAATCTTGTGTTGTCACTATTTTGATTGAGCCATTTAGACAGGTATGTAGTGGTACCTCACTGTGCCTTTTAAGTTACATTTCTCTAAGGGCTGGGACCAAGGCATCCTTTTATGTGCTTATTTGCTGAATATATACTCTTCAGGGAAACATTTATTTGTATCTTTTGGTCATTATCGAATCATTCTGGTTTGGTTTTTATCATTATGTACTACAGAGATTTGAGAACACTGTATTTTGGAGATTTAACTCCTCTACTATGTGGTTTGCAAATATTTCATGCTAGTTTATAGTTTATCATTTTCCTGTCTTCCTAGGGTCTTTCCCTGAGCAAGTTTTTCATTGTGAGGAGGTTCATTATCTATTTCCCCTTTTACTGACTATCCTTTAAAATCGTTAGTAATCACTTACTACTAAAACTCTTCCAGAGATTTAATCTATCCAAAAACATTTCTGTCAGAACAGTTTTTTAGGGTTTTGTTTCCTATTTGTAGTGGTGGCCCTAGTGATTAAAAGATGTCTCTAATACTTTTGCTTTTGTTTTTTGGATAGGGTTTCCTAATTTGCACAGGTGAGCCTCAGACCACGAATTTCTTACACTGCCTCTCAAGTACCTAAGATTACAGACATAAACTACCATGCTTGCTATCTCTGAAACACTAACTTTTTGTTTGCTATGCTCTTAAACCATAATCCTCCTATCTCCTTCTCTGGAATATCTAGGATTATAAGTATGAAACACTTTCTGGGCATTTTGTTATTATTAAAAATATTCATCATAAATATACCAAAATTCTGTTAGTATTGGAACATTTGATGTTACGAAAGAGATGACGTCAGAATATCCCACATCCACAAATCAGCCAAAGACAAATGCTGGAGGGGATGTGGAGAAAGAGGAACCCTATTACACTGCTGTTGGGAATGTACACTTATACAACCACTTTAGAAAGCAGTCTGGAGGGTCCTTATAAAGCTAAAGATTGACCTCCCTTACGGCCCAGTCATACCACTTTAGGCATCTACCCTGAACAACAGGAACCAATATATAAGGACATGTGAACCTCCATGCTTATTGCAGCACTGTTCACAATAGCTAGGATATGGAAACAACCCAGATGCCCCACCACAGAGGAATGGATCCAAAAATTGTGGTATCTATACACAATGGAATATTATGCAGCCATTAGAAATGACAAAATAATGGCATTTGCAGGGAAATGGATGGAGCTAGAAGGAATCATGTTGAGCGAGGTAAGCCAAGAGCAAAGAGACAAACAATACATGGTCTCCCTGATAAGTGGATGCTAAATCCAAAATGTTAGGTGATATGACAAAATTAACAGGACTTAAGAAACAAAGAACTCTCACTCATCTGGTCGAACCACTACTAAATATCCCCATGCTGCTGATCACATGTATGGTGTATATGTCTACACTGTTATATGTTATAGACTGTGATAGACAATTTGCTCCAGGAAAGTTAGAATGAACTTGTGACTTTAAATGAGCATCATTATTCCACAATACTGTGAAATTTTGGAAATTATGTAATCACTTAATCACAATTTAAAAAAAAAGAACCTCGGGGGAGGTAGGGAGGGAAGGAATGTTATGGGGAAAACAATGGAGGGGTTAACAATGCTCAATAGAAAGTGTACTCATTACCTTGCTCATGTAACTGTAACCCTCTGTATAGTATCTTTACAATAAAAAAATTAAAAAAAGAGATGACGATTGACTTATATTTCATACTTACTTATGTTTTTTTTTTTTTTTACAGTGTGAGCAATAGAATTCAGGACCCCACACATACCAGGGAAGAGCTCCACCATTTGGCTATATCCATTGACCTCCTACTTCAACATTATTTTTGCCAGTTCTGGGACTAGAACTCAAGGCCTGGCCACTGTCCTGGAGCTTTTTTTGCTCAAAGCTAGCACTCTAACACTTGAGAGGCACAGCCCACTTCTGGCTTTTTCTGTGTATGTGGTACTGAGGAATTGAGCAATGGGCTTCATGCATGGTAGGCAAGCACTCTATTACTAAGCCACATTCCCAGCACCTCAAATCAACTTTTGAGCAGCAATTCAAATACCCAATCTAATTCCTTCCAGAAGAGCTCTTTGGGAATTAAATCAATATCATATTGGCCCTTCAACAAAGAGAAGGAGAACCAAATAGCTTGAGAGAATTAATATATTTCCTGCCCTTTCCTTCACCCTCTTCTTTTTTGCTCTCTCTCATTTTATTTCACCCTCCTTCACCCATACACATAGGTATGTATAAACCTATTCTATAGAGACATGGACTACATGCAGGAAAGAGCCAATATATGATATCAAATGTTTCAAATAGATTTTATTTGTTTTTTTATGTTTTTGTTTTTTGTTTTTTGGTCTAGTCATGGGGCCTGAACTCTGGGCCTGGGCGTTGTCCCTCAGCTCTTCAGCTCAAGGCTAGCACTCTACCACTTGAGCCACAGCACCACTTCCGGCTTTTTACTTTTTCCTTATGTGGTGCTGAGGATTGAACTCAGGGCCTCAGGCATGCAAGGCAAGCGCTCTACCACTGAGCAACCTTCCCAACCCTCAAATAGATTTTAAAAACATACTAGCAACTAATAAGGCAGAAAGACCAGCACACTACTATAATTAAGATATACACCAAAAATGCTAACAGAAAGGAAAACAACCATTTTGAATCAGAAGACATTATTCATACACAAAGTACCAAACAAAAGTCTAGAGCTTGGAGTGTCAAACCTAGCCTAGAGATGTTTTTAATTTATCTATATAGTGTCTAAACTTTTAAATGAGTTCCATGTTTAAAAACTAGTCTTCATAAGCCAGGCCCAAAGAAACATAGGTCCCATAGTTTTCCTTATTTGCAATATCTAGTATATGTCTGAGTCAAGCAGAAAAGGTCAGATAAGGTGATGTTAGGGAAATGAACTCTAAGATATGTATTCAAATGCTTTTTTTCTTTCATGTGATTGTTTCTAACACATTTATAAGATTATTTCATTGTTGCTTTGTATGTCCCTCCCCCACAGTATAACCCCTGCTTTCACTGTATTTAGTGTCGGTATAATTTGTGGAGGGAAAGGGGAAAAACAAATCATTTAAATAAGGATACAGGTGGACCCATTGCAACAATGAGATGTACAAGTCATCATGTCGAAAATGAACTTTTGTGGGGGGCGGGGAGGATGGGGGGACAGAGGGGAGGATGGGAATGGATGGGAAGGGGAAAAAAAGGAGGAGCCTACAATGCTTGATAAGAAATGTACTCATTATCGTGCCCATGTAATTGTAAACCCTCTGTACAGTACTTTCACAATAAAAAAAGAAGAAGAAAAACAAAGGAGAAGGTAACATTGCTCGATAGGAAATGGACTCATTACCTTGTTCATGTAACTGTAATCCCTCTGTACAGTATCTTTACAGTAAAAAATATATACAAAAAAACCAGTCTTCATACAAATGTGCAAGTGTCCAATTTCCCTTGAAAACTTGAAACAAAGGCTCTATACTGACTGGTTAATAACTACCTCATGCCAAATGGTCCTTTCAGGCAACTGGTCCTTTCAGGCAACGCTCCTGCACCTCAAAACTGGCACTCGAATTCAATTCACTCATTTATGTTAACTTTATTAGGCCCATAGGCATCTGCAAATGTCTGCCATGAGAGGTACATAGGATTATGATAGTTGAAAATGCCAGAGAAAGAGTTCAAAGGTATAAAAACAATCCATGAGAAAGCTCAAAGTTATATATGGTACCAGTTGCCTAGAGCCATTAAAATACCAGGGAGAAAAACAATCACAAGGCATGAAACCAGAGAGCAACTTTAAGACACCTTGGAGCTAAGCTGTATGTATACGTGTGTGTGTGTGTGTGTGTGTGTGTGTGTGTGTGTGTGTGTGTGTGTGTGTGTTGTATAATATGTGTAATTCATGCACGATATGTAACACATACAAAATATATCATTGTAGAAATGTAATTCATGTAACTTCATATAAGATTAGGACATACTCTGAAATAGGAAACAATGGTAATCTCTATTTTTTGGTCATCACCATCTAAATTTGAATCTACATGATTTAAAGATCATCTAGAGGCGCTGGGAAGGTGGATCAGTAGTAGAGTGCTTGCCTTGCATGCATGATGCCCTGGGTTTGATTCCTCAGCACCACATATGCAGAAAAATCCGGAAGTGGCACTGTGGCTCAATTGGTAGAGTGCTAGCCCTACGCTGAAGAGCTGAGGGACAGTGCCCAGGCCCAGAGTTCAGGCCCCAGGACCGACCAAAAAATCATCTAGAATGTTCTAGACTGGAAGACTATGATTTTATATTGTTTATGCGGTTAATATTATTAGTAGAAGGAATGTAGATACTCTACTCTCAATGAATTCATCATCTCACAGCAAACATAAATGAATAACAGGTAGGTGAAAGTGAAATTGCATTATTTAATGGTTTCCTAAGTTTTCTGGGTATTTTATGATGAATTGGAAGAGAATACACCAGTGAACTAAGAAAAAAATAAGCTGAAGGGATTCATATTTTTAAGGAACCAAAATGCATATGCTTGTGTCTCTCACACCTACCACACACCCTCAGGCCACCTTTTCTTTCATTTTCTCTTCTCAGCAATCAAGGCTACCAGCACCTACTCTGGGACTTACCTTGCTCCTGCCGACCACAACTTGGGGAGTACCATGCACCCAGCCAGCACCACAGCCACTGCTGACACCTCCAAAACATGCTCCCAATGCCTGGAGAATACTTCCCCCTGCTGGGTGGGTCTGGCCGCGTGTACTTCTTGGTCCTGCTTCTTCTTAGATCTGATGCGGCTGGGGTCTGGTTTGTTGAGTTTGGGCACCAACCAGTGGTTTAAAGGTTGGCTGACCATAGTCATTGGAGTGATGTTGGCTTGGAAAAGGAGACTGCCTTTGTGTTTTTGAAGATCTGACCATCCGAGAGGTACTGAGTGCCAAGTACCCTCCCACATTATCCCGAGGTCAGGGGTCACCCAAGCCACTGACTTGGCAAGGCCCAAATGGGCAGAACAGGGCTGTCCAGGCCAGTAGCAAAGTGTTTGAGAGGACGCTTAGTTATATGAATGGGGCAGGAAAAGGTGAGGGAGGACTAACTAGCAAATGCAAAGGCCTTAACAAATTTTAGCAATCCAAGAAAAGAAAAAGAAAAAAGCTGCAAAAAAAGGGAGGCCAAGTAAATTGGAATGTGGCTTAGTGGTAGAGTGCTTGTCTAGCATGCATGAAGCCCTGGGTTCAGTGCCACATACACAGAAAAAGCCAGATGTGATGCTGTGGCTCAAGTGGTAGAGTATGTTCCTTGAGTAAATGAAGCACAGGGACAGTGCCCAGACCCTGAGTTTAAGCTCTAGGACTGGCACAAATAAATGGGGGTGGGGGTTGCACAAAGATAAGATGAGGTCTGGGATTTGGACACCATGTCTTGTCAGGCTTATAAGATGGGATGAAGTTTTCTTTTTATTTTCTGTGTGTGTGTGTTTGTGTGTGTGTGTGTGTGTGTGTGTGTGTGTGTGTGTGTGTGTGTGTGTGCACGCGCGCGTGCGTATGCGTATGTGTGGTTAAATGGCGATGAATCTCAGATTTTCCTGCCCAAGCTTGTCTCGAACTATGATCCCTAAACCTTAGGCTCCTGAGTAGCTAGGATTGTAGGCATTAGCAACCTGCACCCAGCTCAGGATAGTTTTAACTCTTAATATGGAACTTAATGGGAAATGGCAGTAGGTTTCTAAGCAGAAGTGTAAGATGCTTTGATTTGTGGTTTTTAGGATGACCCCGGACCCTTCCCTCATCAAAAGATGCATCTCATTATTTATCCTTCAGCAGTGTAAATGTGTGAAGTCTGGACTTTTGGAGCTAGAAAGGCATAAGGTTATAAATATAAGGAAAATGGAACTTTTCTGAGGTAAAGAGAATTGTATTTTTTTTGTCAGTCATGGGGCTTGAACTCTGGGCCTGGGTGCTGTCCCTCAGCTATTCAGCTCAAGGCGAGCACTCTACCATTTGAGATATATAGCCAGTTCCAGTTTTCTGGTGGTTTACTGGAGATAAGAGTTTCATGGACTTTCCTGCCCAGGCTGGCTTTGAACCATGATCCTGAGATCTCAGCCTCCTGAGTAGCTAGGTTTATAGGCGTGAGCAACTGGCACCCAGTGAGAATTGGATTATCTAAGAATCCAAACATGTGGTTAGGTATGAAACTCAGTGGTTACATATCTTGCCTAGCATGTGCTAGACAGAAAGAGAGCACAGAGAAAAAGAAAAAAGAAAGAAAAAGGGAGACAGGAGAGGAGAAAAAGAGAATCCATGTTTTCTACGGCTTCAGTGTTTTCAGAAGAGCCATCATAAGAAATAAACCTTCCCCAGAAATTTTGTTTACTTTTATGTTTTTGTTTCTGTCAGGTGAGGAAATTGAACCCAGGCTGGTTATTTAGGGATAAATCTCTGATTTGTCTGCCTGGGCTGGCTTCAAATCTGGATCCTCAGATCTCAACTTCCTTAGGTAGTTAGGATCATAGGCTTGACCACTCTAGCTCTGGCCTCTTATCCTGCTGTTTCATCTAATAGCTGCTACCTTCCTCTTACCTCATTTCTGGGGCTTGAACCCATGGCCTGGGAATTGCTTTTGAGCTTTTTTGTTCTAGCCTAGGGCCCAGCCACTTGAACAACAGCTCCACTTCCAACTGTGTGTGTGTGTGTGTGTGTGTGTGTGTGTGTGTGTGTGTGTGTGTGAGTGTGTGTGTGTGTGTGATTGAAGATAAGAGTCTCACAGGTGAAAAGCTATTTAAAGAGAACAGTAAAACAAATGTAGTTAAACCATTGTGTCAGAACAGGAGCTCAAAAGATCATACAATTTAAGTAAAGAAAGGGATTATAAGGATAATCAGCATCCAAATCAGAAAACTAACACTACTGGAGCACATCAGCCCTAATTAGTGACTTAGGTGCAGGTGCCTCCAAAGACTCCACCAGACTTCTAAATCCATGTCAACAAGTATGTTTGTGCCCTCTTGCAGTACTCTGGTTCCTTATCATTATGTCACCTTAATCTCCTGAAGAATCATTGGGGCTAAACTGGAACTTTTAAAATTTCATGTGTGTGTATGTATATTGCACATACACCTATAATAAGACTTAAACTAAGGGCCTCCCACTCTACCTTGGAGTTTGGTACTTAACCACTTGTTCTATACCTCAACTTTTAGCTTTTTACTGATTAATTGGAGGTAAAAGTCTAACGGACTTTCCTGCTCAAGGTAGCTCAAAACCATGATCCTCAGATCTCAGCCTCCTGAGTCGCTAGGATAACAGGTGTGAGCACTAGTGTCAGGCTTCTAAACTAGAATATTAAGCTCATCTCATAGATAGTGAAAATCACCCATAAACTTTTTCTTTATGCTGGGTTTGAACTTTGGGCCTGGCCTCTGTCCTTGATCTTCTTTTGCTCAGGGCTAGTGCTCTCCCTCAGGGGGATTTTTTTTAATGTTTTTTCATTAGGTCTCGAAAACAAAGTCCTCCCCTTGAAGAAAAGGTGCTGGATTTGTGGACAGAGACTATGACTTTCACCTTCCTTAGATTTAACATAGTAGCAGATAAATAAATGCTAAATAAATGCTTCTTGATTCCAGTTCCATTTTATGTTGCTTCTGTTAAACCTAACTCACTTTATGAATCTCAGTTTGGAAGGAAACCCTCTTGCAGGGAACTTCAAGTGCAGAAAACCTTATAGGCAAATCAACAATATCAGGCTAGGTTCTCAAACAGAAGTTGAGGTTGAAGCACAGGCACTTCATCAGCTGGGCCATTTAGAGAGGAGGCAGAAGATCTTGCTGGGATACCAACCTGGCCCATGTCCTTCTCAACCGTAGTATCTGTTTCCCATCTGTTTCTTAAGCTAAACATGCACAGAGATACCCTTTGAAGAAAATCTCTTTGCAATTGTACTGTAGACTTAGATTATTTGCCAATTACCATATAAGAAACAGTGGCCTCATCCTGAAAAAAACTGGCAAGGATCACCTTAAGTAGGTGACCAAAGATACACCCAGGCAATGAGACATCAGAAACTGATATGAGGTACTGAGTTTTCTCATTCAGTCATAAAATTAGGCATACAAAAACAAACTAACTAACTAATATCAGCCTAGCTGGGTCTCAGTGGCTCACCCATGAAACCCTAGCCACTCAGGAGGCTCAGATCTGAGGATATTGCTCCAAAGCCAGCCCAGAGAGGAAAGTCTGTGACATTCTTATCTCCAGTGAACACCAGAAAACTGGAAGTGGTGTTTTAGATCCAAGTGGTAGAGTGATAGCCTAGAACTAGCTCAAGGATAGCAACCAGGCCCTAAGTTCAAGCCCCAGGACCAAACAAAATAAAAAAAAAAAAAAAACCACTCACCCAAGTCATACTAGGAGGCTTCCCACAAGATCAGTAGCTGCCCTTTCCAAAAGTGTCAAGCTCATGCTAAAGAAAAGACATTGGAAATGTCACAGGCTGGAGGAGGCAGAGGAGGTCTGACAGATCAAGGGAAAGCAGGATCCTGGATAGAGCCTGAGTGGGGTGCCAGTTCTGAGGATTCAACTCAAGGCCTGGGTGCTGTCCCTTAGCTTTTTTGCTCAAGGCTGGCACTCTACCACTTGAGCCACAGCTTTACTTCAGGCTTTTTGATGGTTTGATGGAGAGAAGAGACTCAAAGACTTTTCTGTCCAGGCTAGCTTTGAAACTCAGTCCTAAGATTTCAGCTTGCTGAAGAGTTAGGATTACAAGCATAACCCAACAGCGCCAGCTGTATTTTCTGTTTTATCTTACAATAAAAATAAAAAGATTGTGTCTAAAATAATATTTGGGAGGGAGCAGAGGAGAGTTCTGCTTCTACTATTGACTCTAGCCGTTTTTGTCTTGTGCTACAGCTGCAGGGCAGGGCACATGGGCAGGGTGTGGTTCAGGCACAGGCTCAGCCTGCCTAAAACACGGAGGTAAAAATGAGGTGTACCTAGTACTGGCAATAGCTAGTGGTCTGGTTTGGCCTTCTAGTGTAGGGAACAGAATGAAGTAAAATGAGGAAATAATAGTAGAGGGCACAGTATGTATATCACATTATGCCATGACAACATATTTGTTCTTAACCTGTAGGCAAAAGAGAAAAGGTACATGCTTCTTATCAAGGATTAATATCACCTCAGCAGTCACTTCTCATTCCTCTTTACAAACAAATCCTGATTTTGTCCCATCATTCATACTGTTGTTTTCTGTGTTTTCATAGATGTCTGGTGCTGCAATAGCTAACTTGTGACGATGAACTTTAGCTGGGAGAATATACCCAATATGGTCAATTCAAAAGATGGTAGGAATATAAATATAAGAAGACAGGCTGGGTTCAGGTGGCTCATGCCTGTAATCCTAGCTACTCAGGAGGCTAAGATTTGAGGATCACGGTTCAAAGCCAGCACAGGCAGGAAAACCTGTGAAATTTTTATCTCCAGTAAACCAGCAGAAAACCAGAAGTGGCACTGTGGCTCAAGTGGTAGAATGCTAGCCTTGAGCTGAGTTGCTAAGGGACATTGCCCAGGCCCAGAGTTCAAGCCCCATGACCAACAAAAAAGAAAAGAGAAAAAAAAAGAAGACAGTACTGAGCAACTGAATTAATGAATTCTACAGTTACCCTTGTGCCATGGTTATTATTATGTGAAATAATAAATCTTCCTATCACTGAAATGATTTGGGCCTTTTATTAATTATACCTAAAAGCAGCCAAAATTATGCATGAGTCCTAAAGGAAAATAAAAGGCACCTAGAAGTAATATGAGAAGAAAAATATAGGTGAAAAATAAAAATAAAGACTAAAATGCATTAGGTGCATAGGGCCCTAAAAAATTCTCCCAGGTCGGCAGAAACTCGCCTGGAGTTTCAGAAGCCAGCTCCAATTTACATGTAATCATCTAAGTCTATCTGCTATCAAGGTCTTAGAGGCAGTGATCTCTGGGAAGAGGAAGAAAAATGAAAGGGAAATAAAATTGAACAACTGTTTGTGGAGAAACCAGCTGTACATGAACAATTTCCTTCCATGGAATCTCTATTTATCTGAAGGGAATTTCTTCATCAGAAGAAGGTATATGAGGAGGAGACATGGCAGGGCAGCTTAGAGATGGACAGTGACTCATCTGGGATGGAAGCAAGAGCTAGCACGTGGCAGACACTGAGCCCAAAGCTGAGCCTGACTCTGGATCCAGAACCTTCCCAATGCACTGTCATGCCAGAACTGAAAGCCAAGCTGCAAAGCCACCAAGAGCTGCTTCTAAGCCATTCTGAACACAAGCTGGTATTTCTGCTATCAGTAATAAGGGATAGTGAAACCAGGGTGGGCCACTGTCCTCTGTTCCTCCCCATATGGCCATCACCTGAGAGAAAGTACTCATATTCACCCATGCGTCTTACCAGAAACTCCAGGTATAGTCGAGCAGAGCACTTGAAAGCAAGAGCCCAAGAAGCAAAGTAGATGGCCTGCATCCAAATCCAAGAAATGTAACTCACTGAATTGTCACTGTGGCCAGGCCTGAGCTTTTCCAGCCAGTCCCTTAGACTCTAGCCTGAGAACAGTATCTATTAGGATGAGATCATATAAAACATGGATGAAGGCCCCATCTGACTGCCACTGCCATTAAGAACAGTATCGTAGGATGGGTGCCAGTGGCTCATGCCTGTAATCGTAATCAGGAGGCTGAGATCTGAGGACCTCGCTTTGAAGCTAGCCTAAGCAGGAAATTCAATGAGGCTCCTTTTCTCCAATAAAGCAACACAAAAGCCAGAAGTAAAGTTGTGACTCAAGTAGCAGAGTGCTAACCTTGAGCAAAAAGCTGAGGGACAATTTCTGGGCTGGGGGTGGGGAGAAGACTTACATCAAGGCCCTCTAGGACACGTATTCTCGCTTTTGCCCATTTCCTTCAGAGCATTGTAGAGCTCCACCTTACTGACTTGCCTCTCCCTATTTTAACACAGGATGTTCACTTGGCCAGTTTTCCAGGGCTACCTGGCTATCTTGTAGCCTCCACAGCAAAGAACTATTTTCTCTGGGATTTAACCAAGGTTCCAATACTGTCTGTGATTGGTTAACTGTGCACATTCCAGAATCAAGGATACCTGGGCCCATCTGGCTTGGCAATCTACTGTTGTGGCTTACAGCATATTGTTCAACACCTCTGTTTTCTTGTAATAGTTCTTACTCATGGGTCCTAACGGTCACAATAAAACAACTAATAGGGTTACTTGTGTACACACACACACCATGTACACTGCAACAGTACTACAAAGGAAACAAGGCAACTCAACAGGGAGCTTCAGGACTCAACATCTACCAAATTCTAAGTATTTCCTGCTTCTTAAGTAATTATTAATATTATTCCTATTTTGGTGCCAGTACTGGAGAGTGAATTCAGAGCTAGGGCACTGAGCCCCACTCAGCTGGGGACTGACCTATCCCTTAGCTTTATCTGCTCAAGGCTAGTGCTCTACCATTTGAGCCACACTTCCAGTTCTGGCTTTTTGAGGTTAATTGGAGATAAAGACCCTCCCAGACTTTTCTTTCCAGGCTGGCTTCAAACCAGGACCCTCAGCTCTCAGACTCCTGAATTGCTAGGATTACAGTTCTGAGCCACCGGCACCTGGCTGCAATCTTTTTTTTTTTTTTTTAACTTGAATGTTTTTTATATCTCTTAGATATGGAGATCAGTAACCTCGGCTGCCCTCATTTTTCTTAGCTATATTTTCTTTCTCTTAGCTCCTTCCTTAAACAATTACTTTTTATTTATTTATTTTTTATTTATTTTTTATGTTTTGTCAGTCATGGAGCTTGAACTCTGGGCTTGGGTGCTATCCCTCAGCTCTTCAGCTGAAGGTAAGTGCTCTACCTCACCACTTCTGGTTTTCTAGTAGTTTATTGGAGATAAGAGTCTCACAAACTTTCCTGCCCAGGCTGGCTTTGAACCAGATCTCAGCCTCCTGAGTAGCTAGGATTACAGGCATAAACCACTGGCACCTGGCCCTAAAACGATTTTTGTAGGAATTTCATCCCCTATCTGGTAAGAGGAACAATAATTTCACCTACTAATAAGTAGTTTGTCACAGATAGCAGTCTGTGAGTATGAAGCCTGGCATGTAATAACTGCTTACTGAAACAGGCATTTCCTGCAAGGGCAGAAAGAGAGGGGGTCAATGAATGGGATCCCAGGAGTACAAGGCATCTCTTCCCTGATCACACTAAGAGCTCCCTGAGGACAGGGATACAATCTTCAGATTTATTACCCCACATGGACAATAGGCTGATTCTATACATGACTGATGTCACAGAGATCTTAGTACTCAGGATACCTCCTCTGTGTCAGGACAGGAAGGAAGGAAGAGGACAGGGGTCCTCATAGACAGGAAGCTCTTGAAGCAGCTCACCACGTGACAAAATGAAGACAAGAGTGTAATGAGGAGACCATCACATCCTCTGGAAGCTTCTCCCACCAGAGGTTAAGACTCCAAATATCAGCTCTGAATTTTACCAGTCTTGAGATTGGTCCTCATGGGCCTCAGTTTCCTCATCTGTACAGGGTGGAAAATTATTGTCTTGGTCAAATACGAGGACAGGGGAGCCCTTTTTCCACAGAAAGGAAGAGATTTTTTTTCTGAAGGTAAAAACTAAACTCCTAGCCAGCTACTAGTGTTTCACACCTGAAATCCTAGCTACTCAGGAGGCTGAGATCTGAGGATTATGGTTTTCAACCAGCTCAGAAAGAAAGGTAAGTCCTTGAGTCACATAACTTCAAATAACCACCAAAAAGACAGATGTGGAGCTGGGACTCAAGTGGTAGAACACTAACCTTGAGGGAAAACAAACAAACAAAATCAAACAAAAAATCTCCTGGCCTTGCATGTAAGACCTAGCCCTGCATTCAAGCCATAGGACCAGCAAGAAGGATAAAAGGAGGGGAAAAAAACCTCTTCTTAAACAAGAATACAACCTAAGAGGCTTTCAGCTGAATGCAACTAAAATAAAAATGGGAGAGCCATTCGTTTTCTGAGGATGACTATTTATGAGGCCAATTTCATTTTCAAGTGATAATGAGTCCACACAGCAGCCTACATACAGCCTAGAGTCCAGAAGAGAGGGAAAGCACCCAACCCGAACTTTGTGGAAGCTCCACAGACACCTGTGGCGCTTAATGAGAGCAATAATCAGAGCGATCATCCAAATCATGATCAAGATAAAGTGTGGCAGAGGGGAGGAGAGACATGTAGGTGGAAAGGAATAGCACTTAAGTTTCTTTTTATTTCCTCAAGAAAAACTTCTGCCTGGAATAGATTAATTCCATCTACATATTAATGTGAATTACTAATTAATGACTTGAAAATGCTTTCAACACAAAATGCTAAGCAAATGCTTAAAAATAACGAGTCTCTGGATATGTCTCCAAAAGAAATATGCTAGCTTCCTTAATTTTCTCTCCCTTTTGTAACATTTAAAATGTTATGGTTTGAAGGAAATGGAAGGGAACTATGGAAATTCACTGAAAGCACAAAATCAGGAAATTAGAAAGCCTTGTCAGGTAACTAACTTCCTTGGAGCCCCTATGAACACTCTCACTGCACATTCCCTGGTGCACAAAGTGCTGTTGCACACATCTGAACTGCAGTTCATTCTTGGGATGCTTAAGCACAGATCATGTCTTGCATGTCTTCATAGCCCTGCCACACAACACTGTACCAGGTGCACAGCAAACAGCCAATAATGTGTTACATCACCAGGCCTTCTCAAAAGAGATGGGCATGCCTAGCTACTCAGGAAGCTGAGATCTAATGATAGAAGTTCAAATCCAGGGCTGGATTATACTCAATGGTGAAAAACTAAAGCCATTTCCTCTTAACTCAGGAACAAGACAAGGATGCCCACTCTCTCCACTTCTCTTCAATCTAGTATTAGAATGCCTAGCTACAGCAATAAGACAAGATGCAGACATAAAGGGGATCCAAATAGGGAAAGAAGAAATAAAACTCTCCCTCTTTGCAGATGACATGATCTTGTATTTAAAGAATCCCATAGACTCCACTCCCAAATTACTCAAGCTGATTCAACACTTGGCAAAGTAGCAGGTTATAAAATTAACCCCCAAAAATCAATGGCCTTTCTATATGCCAACAATGAGAAAAGTGTGGCTGAAATTAGGAAAGCAACTCCATTTGTAATAGCCCCACAAAAAATAAAATACCTAGGAATTAACTTAACCAAAGAAGTGAAGGACCTCTATGATGAAAACTTTAAAATCTTAAAAAAGGAAATCAACACAGAACTTAAAAAATGGCAAAACCTCCCATGCTCCTGGATTGGCAAGATTAACATCGTGAAAATGGCAATACTTCCCAAGGCTATCTACAAAATCAATGCTATACCTATCAAAATTCCACCCTCATTCTTCAAGGAAATAGAGGAGGCAATCCAAAAATTCATATGGAACAATAAAAGACCCCGAATAGCAAAAACGCTCCTCAACGGAAAGAACACTGCTGGAGGAATATCAATACCAAATTTCAAACTCTACTATAAAGCCATAGTAATCAAAACAGCTTGGTATTGGCATAAGAACAGACCTCAGGACCAATGGAATAGAATTGAAAACCCAGAAATGAACCTACAGACCTATAGCCATCTAATCTTCTATAAGGAAGCTAAAACAATAGAATGGAAGAAAGACAGCCTCTTCAGTAAATGGTGCTGGCAAAATTGGTTAACTACATGTAGAAAACTAAAGCTAGATCCTTATATATCACCCTGTACCAGAATCAACTCCAAATGGATCAAAGACGTTGAACTCAAAGCAGACACTCTGAAAACATTACAGGATGGAATAGGAGAAACCCTAGGTCTCCTTGGCTCAGGTCGAAATTTTCTGAATAGAGACCCGGAAGCACAACAAATCAAAGAAAGGTTGGACAAATGGGATTGCATAAGATTGCAGAGCTTCTGCAGGGCAAATGACATAGCTGGCAAGATCAATAGAAAGCCCACCGATTGGGAGAAGATCTTTACTAGCCATACAACGGACAAGGGTCTCATATCTAAAATATACTTGGAACTCAAAAAATTAAACCACCCAACAACAAATCCTCAGAGAATCAACTGCCCAATAAATAAGTGGGCGAAAGACTTAAAGAGAAGCTTCTCTGAAGAAGAAACAAGGATGGCCAATAGACACATGAAGAAATGTTCAACATCCCTAGCCATAAAAGAAATGCAAATCAAAACAACATTGAGATATCACCTCACTCCAGTTAGAAGAGCAAAAATCAAGAACTCTAACAACAACAGATGCTGGAGGGGATGTGGACAGAAAGGAACCTTACTTCATTGTTGGTGGGAATGTAAACTTGTTCAACCACTTTGGAAAGCAGTATGGAGGTTCCTCAGAAGACTTCACATAGATCTCCCCTATGATCCAGCAATCCCACTTTTGGGCATTTACCCAAATGTTTACAAACAAGACCACACTAAAGCTACCAGCACAACTATGTTTATTGCAGCATTATTTACCATAGCTAAGATATGGAACCAACCCAGATGCCCCTCAGTAGATGAATGGATCAAGAAAATGTGGTATATATACACAATGGAATTCTATGCCTCCATCAGAAAGAATGACATTTCCCCATTTGTTAGGAAATGGAAAGGTTTGGAAAAAATTATATTAAGTGAAGTAAGCCAGGCCCAAAGAAGCATAGGTCCCATGGTTTCCCTTGTTTGCAATATCTAGTATAGGTATGAGTCAAGCGGAAAAGGTCAGATAATGTGATGTTAGGAAAATGAACCCTTAAATATGTATTTTAATGTTTTCGTTTCTTTCAAAAAAAAAAAAAAATCCAGGGCTGGGAAGGTGGCTCAGTGGTAGAACGCTTGCCTTGCATGCCTGAGGCCCTGGATTCGATTCCTCAGCACCACATAAGCAAAAAGAAAAAAGTCGGAAGTGGCACTGTGGCTCAAGTAGTAGAGTGCTAGCCTTGAGCTGAAGAGCTGAGGGACAGCACCCAGGCCCAGAGTTCAGGCCCCACAACCGGACCCCAAAAAAACAAAACAAAAAAAAAAAATCTAAAAACAGAAAAGAAATTCAAATCCAGCACAAACAGAAACATCAATGAGGCCCTTATCTCTAATGAATCAGCAAAACCCCAAATTGGAGGTATAGCTTAAGTAGTACAGCACCAGCCTTGAATGAAAAAGCTAAGGGACAGCACCCAGGCACTGAGTTCAAGCTCTAGTACTGGCACAGAAAGAGACAAATGGAGGATGGGGGGAGTAAAGTTTTAAAAAGAATGAAAAAAAGAGATTCTTGACATTGGAGAACTATGAAGGTCCATGGACTAGGTGATCAAGGTCAAATTGACCATAAAAATACATCAACTTTGTGCTAAGAATGTCATATACTTCTCTAGTTTTCTTCTCCCAAACCCATGTACTTCCATCTAAAATAAAAAACACACAAGATGAATCTCAATGGATTCTAAGGCATGTCTGACTAGGGCTACTCAAAACCATCCAAGCTGCCCCCAAATAAGGGCAGTGTCAGAAGCTGTCACAGCCAAGAGGAGCCCCAGGTGCCCTAGCAACTCAATGTGAAGAGGTTTCCTGGAAGGATTTCACAGAAGTAGAAACAAGCCTGAGAAGACCAGAGCCCAGCTAAAGGCTCACAGACAGAGCAGGAACCACAACCTTCCCTCAAATCCTCTTGATGAAGATATTCTCACTGACAAGGCCTATGTAAATTTGTCATTGAATGCAAATCCTCCTTCTCTTGAACACAAGTCCTGTATAATTTGGCACTGAACCACCTCATGGACCACAGAGCACCATGTAGCAAGAGTCAAAACTGAGGCCCAAAGCGGGAACCAGTGGCTTTCCAATTTGTAGTTTAACATCTGGTGCTCTAGTGAGGTTGATGCTTCCACACTGGCCAGATCCAAAACTCTCCTTGCTATCCTGGACACACCAAGAACCAGTTTAGGACTCTTGAATAAATTTCTGTCAAATCCCAGCTTCTGGTCTTTGCTAGCATTGTGGCTGGTGTGGTGCAAGGACATATGTGTAGAAAGTGGTTTGGTATTTAGCTACATGTCCTTTTGCCATGGGTCACTATGCCAGGGCTACACAGAAAGTCCATCCCTCCCTGGCAGGGTAAAGATCCAGACATAAACAAACAGCTTCCAAGGGGCTCGGAAGGTGGCTCATATATATATATATATATATATATATATATATATATATATATATATATATATATGTGTGTGTGTGTGTGTGTGTGTGTGTGTGTGTGTGTGTGTGTATGTATGTATGTATGTATATATATATATGTGTGTGTATGTATGTATGTATATGTATATGTATATGTGTACGTATATGTATATTTATATGTGTATGTATATGTATATGTATATGTTTCTATGTATATATGCTTAATGGCCAGATGCTAGCGGTTCATACCTGTAATCCTAGCTACTCAGGAGACTAAGATCTGAGAATTACAGTTCATAGCCAACCCAGGCAGGAAAATCTATGAGACTCTTATGTCTAACTAGAAAGAAATGTAGAAAATGGAGGTGCAGCTTTAGTGGTAGAGCACCAGCCCTGCATGAAAAAAGGTAAGTTTACCATTCTTGTACACATGAAAACATTCAGGTCCCAGGCCACTCAGCTATAGAAGGACAACTGGGAGTTGTGAATACAAGCTAACTTTAGAACTCAGGGCTTGGCTCTCACCCTGCTACACTCCCAGTCAAAGCAGACTAAAGAAAGATGGAGGACCTCAATAAAACCATCCCTATGGCCATGTATTGTTGCACTCAGGAAGCAGAGGCAAGAAAAATACTAAGAGTATGAAGCAAACATGGGCTAGATAGATGGATCCTGTCTTAGAAAAACAATCCTTGTGAACAGGAGAAGCCTAAGGACTATGGGAACCTGTCATTATTAGCTCAATGAACAAAAGGATAAACTTTTAGAAAGTAACCAAGATCCCTATATGAAACTGTGGACACAGAGGCCTCGCTTTGCCATAAACTGTCTTTCTGGCCTTCATTCCTTTATCATTTAAATAGCCCAAATACCACCTTCTGGTTGTTAAGACAACTTTGGTGAGATCACTTATGTGAAAAGTTCTTTGAAAATCTCAAAATGCTGTATAAATTGTGTTATTAATTAGAATCCCTAAAAATTGTCTGAGTCAAGTTGCTAAAATTCATTCTCTCAAGTCCCCTTTACAGGGGTAGAAAAGAGGTGAAAAGAGATGAAAATAACTTGCCTAAAGTTCTAACACTGAGAAGGAATGTTATATACACGGCAGGAAGTCTGGAGTGCCATTTGCTCTTCCTGCTTTCCAGTCCATCCCATTCACCACTGTATACTTGCCACAGCACCTGACAGCTGTCCCAAGGAAAGCCAGGTGGGAAGAGGTATGGGTCAAAAACCGAAAAAGCCCCACCCTATCCTTTCATCCTACGATAGTCCTCGGGCTTAAACACAGGGGCCTGCCTGGGCACTGGCCCTGAGCTTTTGTGATCGAGGATAGTGCTCTATTACTTAAGCCACAGCTCCACATCTGGCTTTTTTGGTGGTTCATTGGAGATAAGAGTCTCCCAGATTTTGAACCACGATCCTCAGATCTCAGCCTCCTGAGTAACTAGGATTACAAGCATGAGTCACTAGCTTCTGGCTCTGACAAGCCCAATTTTAGCTGTACTCTGCTGGTATGGGAGACAGGGAAAGCTCTACTTTACAGGCCAGGAAACAGAGGGTCCAGGGAGGTTAAATGTCTGGCCTCCTGAACTCAGTCAAACACAGCAACGAAACAAGCCAGGCACCCGTGGCTCATGCCAGTAATCCTGAAAGATTGAAATTGGGGCTATGTCCATTTTACAACTTACTAACTGCTAATTCTGCTTCTGTAAACCTGCTTGCGCTAACACTGACTCTTCCCTTCCCAGAAATAAGTTAAAAAGTTACAAAGTTCAGATGCAGGCCCAGGGACAAGGTCTGCAAACATAGATAAAGAACAAAAGAGTATGTTCTCCTGAATTCCTGTGTAAAAACTCATGGCAGGGGGCTCAAGACAAGGACCATCTGGCCAGCCCAGCAAACTAGGTCAAATGTCAACCAATCGCGAGCCTGGAACTATGTGGACTCCCCTCCAGAGAAGCCTCCCCCTAGGGAACCAACTAGTTTTCAAGAAGTGTCACAAAAATTCCCGTGCAGTTGATTTTTAAGCTGAACCAATCCTGGGGAGCCTGGGGTCTTATGCTAATCCTGTGGTTTTTGTCTTTAAAAGTGTCTGTAACCACTGCTCAGGCTTCCAGTCTGCCTTGGACAGAGAGCCCGTTTGCGCAAATGCCTAATAAACTCTTCTTGCTTGTTGCATCTGCTGGTTTGGAGTCTTGGTTCTTGGGGTGCCCTCCCATTGAAGAAAGCATCCCAGTGAGTCTGGGGTCTTTCAATCCTAGCTACTCAGGAGGCTGATATCTGAGGATCAGGGTTCAAAGCCAGCCTGGGCAGGAAAGTCTGTGAGACTCTTATCTCCAATTAACCACCAGAAAACAGGAAGTGGGCTGTGGGTCAATTGATAGAGCAATAGCCTTCAGCTAAAGAGCTGAGGGACAGCGCCCAGGCCCAGAGTTCAAGTTCCACCACTGACCAAAAATCAAAACAAAAAAAGAAGTGATGAGCTAAATGAATAGACATATAAATTATATATCCTCCTCATTATGATTCTTACTAGTAGTATTTTATGTTGTGTCTTCCATCATCTAAGAAAGCTGAGGAAAATTCTGCATTCACAGCTACAACTTCTCAAAAACCCAAGAAAAAGAAGAAAAACTGGGGCTGCTTTTTGTTTGGCCCTTCCTTCTCCTATCTCTATTCAGCAGAGGGCAGCAAACAGGAAGTATGGAAAGATCAAAGAGTGAGAAAGAGAGCCACATGGAGAAAGAGCTACACATTGATAAATACACACCCACCCACACACAGCAAGCAGAATTGTTTAGCTTCCTCTAGCTTTCAAAGTATGAACATTCCACCTCCTCCAGCTAGGAAGGGCGGGGGATGGGGGAGGGAGGGGATGTTGGAAGTTGAAGAGACAGAAGCTCTTTTTCAGCTCAAGAGATTTTCAGTGAGCATGCATATGAGAGAGCGGCAACTCTCAAAGCAGGGAGAGGAAGGCAGCCACAGAACTGACAAGATAATTCTCAATGAAGACAGCTTTCAACTACTCATCTTGAGGCAACAAGGCTGGCAATCCTAACACCCAAGCTCTGCCCAGTGAGAAACTGAGGCCATGCCATTGGCATCTCAGCCCAGGGGTGTCAGAGAGTGCTGATCTACAGGATGCAGGGTCAGTGCTCCACAAGGACAGGGCTAGAGTGGCAAAGGGGTGGCCTTTTGAGGGTCAAGTCTAGTCCCCACGATATTGGCAGGGATCCGGCATGGACATCTGTCAGCCTCTTCTCAACTATCTTTCCCACCCCCACAACCAGGAGTAGCCAGCCTCTCTGTGTAAATGCTCTTTCCATATGACCGGGGTGGCCCAAACCCATCCCTAGCTCTAAGGTAGGATAAGTCACCCAGCACAGCCCATCTTCCTGACTAGTGTGATTGTGAATGAATCCTATCATAATAAACACATCAGATCCAAAGTGGACCAATAAGATTAAAACAGATCATGCTAAGATAATAGGAAAAGACATTTCTTGTCTTTTCTACAGAGGCCACAGATACAGATTTTCTCCTATAGGTTCTGCATATGGATATAATATCAGAAAGCGTTATCATATTTTACCACCAAGGTGAGAAGGGATGAGAGGAGGACAGAGTGCTCAGTCTAAGATAAAGGCAGAACCAAGAGAACTCAGAGAGAAAAAGCCCATGCCCTGACAGTCCCACAAACCTCCAGATCATACCATACCTGAAGCCAACTAGAGCTAGTGGGTCTTCTTAATCATTTAAGCCTGACTGGCTCAATTTATTACTTGCATCTGATAGTGAACTGGCCCTACTTTCTATGCATAGCAGCGACAGTGCCACATGGCACGTGTGATTTACTTTCTCTACTTTCCTATTGAAGTCCTTCAGGTTATTATACTTTCCCTTACTTTAAAAGTAAATCCAAGCATGGTGATTCAGGCATGTAATCCTAGCTACGGAGGAGGTAAAGAGTGAAGGATCAGAGTCAGCCTTAGTCAAAAAACCAAAACAAGAAGTTTGAGAGACTTCATATCAACCAATAACTTGAAGCAGTGGGGCATGCTTGATATCTCAGCTATGGGAGAAGCACAATCGCATATGTTTATCTTTCCCAGTGACAAAAGGAAGCAACAAAATCACATTGCAGGCATAAAATGAGATCCTACCTTGAGAATACCCAATCCAAAATAAGGCTAGAGGCATGGAGTAAGTGCTAAGCTCCTACTTAGCAAGGGCAAAGCCCCAAGTTTAATCCTCAATATAACCAAATTAAAAAAAATTATAAGCCAAGTGCATATAATTCTAGCAACTCAGGTGACTGAGAGCAGGAGGACACAGTTTAAGGCTAGCAAGGAAGCTGGGCGCCAGTGGCTCACGTTTGTAATCCTAGCTACTCAGGAGGCTGAGATCTGAGGATCACAGTTCAAAACCAGCCCAGGCAGGAAAGTCCGTGAAACTTATTTCCAATAAACCACCAGAAAAACGGAAGTGGCACTGTAGCTCAAGTGGTAGAGTGTTAGCCTTGACCTGAAGAGCTGAGGGACAGCACTCAGGCCCAGAGTTCAAGCCCCACGACCGACAAAAAAAAAAAAAAAAGAAAAGAAAAGAAAAGAAAAGAAAAGAAAAGAAAAAAGGCTAGCAAGGGCAGAAACATTCACGAACCCTCATCTTAAAAATTAACCAGCAAACCAGCACAAGTATATTTATTGCAGCATTATTTACAAAGCTAAAATATGAAACCAACCCAGATGCCCCTCAGTAGATGAATGGATCAACAAAATATGATATATAGAGAGGGGGGCAGAGAGAGAGAGAGAGAGAGAGAATGGAATTCTATGCCTCCATCAGAAAGAATGACATCACCCCATTTGTTAGGAAATGGAAAGACTTGGAAAATATTTTTTAAGTGAAGTAAGCCAGGCCCCAAGACACATAGGTCCTATGGTTTCCCTTATTTTAAATAACTAGTATATGTCTAGGACAAGCAGGAAAGGTGAAAAGCTATGTACATACGACCATATAAGATGATGTTAAGCAAAAGGACCACCAAGATAGGGACACAGTGATTTTTCCTTTCTTGCTATTGTTTTTAACGTATTTATAATGTACTATGTTTTTTTTGTTCTCCTCCCTGTTTTCACTGTATTTGATTCCAGTGCCCTGCATCTCATAAATACATTTTTGTAATTTGAGGAGGGAAAGGAAATAATAAAATGCTTAAATAAGGATACAGGTTGACCCATTGTAACAATGAGATGTAGAAGACACAACTTCGCTGGGAGGGGGAGTTGAGGGAGGTGGAGGGGGAGCTGAGGGAGGTGGGGAGGGAAGGGAAGGTAGGGGATAAACAAAGGAGGAGGTAACAATAATGTTCAATAGGAAATGTACTCATTACCTTACTCATGTACCTGTAATCCCTCTATACAATATTTGTACAATAAAATACATATAAAAATTACCAGAGGGGCTGGGAAGGTGGCTCAGTGGTAGAGCACTTGCCTTGTATGCCTGAGGTCCTGGGTTAGATTCCTGAGCACAACATAAGCAAAAATAAAAAAGCCAGAAGTGGAGCTGTGGCTCAAGTGGTAGAGCACTAGCCTTGAGCTGAAGAACTGAGGGGCAGCACCCAAGCTCAGAGTTCTGGCCTCACCACCGGATCCCCCCCCCAAAAGAATAACCAGAATCCAGGAGCCAGTGGCTCACACCTGTAATTCTAGTACTCAGGAAGCTGCTATATGAGAATCGCCATTCAAAGCCAGCCTGGGCAGTAAAGTCCATGAAACTCTTATTTCCTATAAACCACCAGAAAACCACAAGTGGCTCTGTGACTCAAGTGGTAGAGCACTCGCCTTAAGTTAAAGAGCTGAGGGACAGCGCCCAAGCCCAGAGTTCAAGCCCCACGACCGACCAAAAAATAAAAAATAAAAAAACAGAGAGAAAGAGGGGGGGGGAGAGACTCTGCAAGCTGGACGTGTGGATGAAGTGGTAGAGCCTGGCCAAGCAAGCAAATGAGCAAATGCATGGCACTGAATTCAAACCTCAGTACCACCAAAAATAATATAAAGTAAAGAGGCTGGAAAGAAAATTTACAAAAATGGATCTGCAAAAAAGTCAGGTATCACTAGCTACTCAGGAGGCTAAGATCTATTGATCATGCATGGTTCAAAGGCAGCCCATGTAACAAGACCATGAAACTCTGGTGTCCAATTAAGTACTAAAATTGGGAGGGAACCTACTGGGAACCAGAGATGTGGCTCATATGGTACAGCACTGGCGTTGAGCAAAATCAGCTCAGGGACAGCACCCAAGCCCTGAGTACAAGCTCCAGGACTGACATATGTATGGGCACATACCCACACAGACACACTCACACACACACACACACAAACACACAAAAGGTAGGGTTGTGTGTGTGTGTGTTTGTGTGTGTGTTTGTGTGTGTGTGTTGGGTGGGGAGGTTCCAGCAACACATGGTGTAATTAAGTACTGGCTACCAAAACTGCAGCATGAAAATTTGACTCACGAGGGAAAGTCTTTGCAGCAGAACACAGATGACTTGAAGAGCATTGCGTTCATGTCTGCATTCCTCCTGTGAGAACTCGAGTAAGTGATGTCCCTTTTTCTGCCTGTTTCCATAATGGACTAGTGACTTCTCAAGCACCTCCCTCCCACTTTAACACTCACTCAGCAAAAATCCATTTTTCCAAGTGCTACAACATGTGCTGTGTACTTAAAAAACACACTATGTCAAGATATCTTCACCTACTGAGGCCACGATGCATTTCTTGGCCACAGGAACTACAAGAGACTACATCCTTTCCCCATTGAATTGTACATGCTACAAAGGTTACAAAAGCTACCTCCATTCCCCATGCCATTGTGGTTGTTGGAGAAGCAAAAGTCTCATTCAAGTCTTTCTCTTTCTGACTATGATCCAAGTACAAGATGCAGAAGGTCAGGTATACGCAAAATACAAAAGACATGCACACAACTGGGTCATACAGCTCAAACGTCATTAGAAGCAATTAACTGGTATAGGACATATTTCCAGTTAACCAAGTTCACTTCGAGGTATTTCTTTTTATTTTTTATTTATTTTTTTTTTTAATTGTATTTTATTTTATTTGAGAACATACTGTACAGAGGGGCTACAATTACATGGGCAGGATAATGCATACATTTCTTACCAAGCATTGCAGCCTCCTCCTTTGTTTACCCTTCACTTCCCTTCCCTGCCTCCCCCCTCCCCCCACCCAATTTTACCCCCCTCCCCCCACCCAATTATACCCCCCTCTCCCCCCCACACCGAAATTGTAAAGCTGGTTTTGACATGACATTTTGTACTTCTCATTGTTGCAACAGGTCCACCTGAATCCTTAAACGATTTGTTTGTCCCCATCTCCTCCACATGATATACTGACATCAAATATAGTGAAAGCGGGGGTTACACTGTGGGGGAGGGACATACAAAGCAACAAAGAAATAATCTTATAAATGCATTAGAAATACATGCATGAAAGAAACGAAAACATTAAAATACATATTTAAGGGTTCATTTTCCTAACATCACATTATCTGGCCTTTTCCGCTTGACTCATACCTATACTAGATATTGCAAATAAGGGAAACCATGGGACCTATGCTTCTTTGGGCCTGGCTTACTTCACTTAATATAATTTTTTCCAAACCTTTCCATTTCCTAACAAATGGGGAAATGTCATTCTTTCTGATGGAGGCATAGAATTCCATTGTGTATATATACCACATTTTCTTGATCCATTCATCTACTGAGGGGCATCTGGGTTGGTTCCATATCTTAGCTATGGTAAATAATGCTGCAATAAACATAGTTGTGCTGGTAGCTTTAGTGTGGTCTTGTTTGTAAACATTTGGGTAAATGCCCAAAAGTGGGATTGCTGGATCATAGGGGAGATCTATGTGAAGTCTTTTGAGGAACCTCCATACTGCTTTCCAAAGTGGTTGAACAAGTTTACATTCCCACCAACAATGAAGTAAGGTTCCTTTCTGTCCACATCCCCTCCAGCATCTGTTGTTATTAGAGTTCTTGATTTTTGCTGTTCTAACTGGAGTGAGGTGATATCTCAATGTTGTTTTGATTTGCATTTCTTTTATGGCTAGGGATGTTGAACATTTCTTCATGTGTCTATTGGCCATCCTTCTTTCTTCTTCAGAGAAGCTTCTCTTTAAGTCTTTCGCCCACTTATTTATTGGGCAGTTGTTTCTTTGAGGATTTGTTGTTGGGTGGTTTAATTTTTTGAGTTCCAAGTATATTTTAGATATGAGACCTTTGTCCGTTGTATGGCTAGTAAAGATCTTCTCCCAATCGGTGGGCTTTCTATTGATCTTGCCAGCTATGTCATTTGCCCTGCAGAAGCTCTGCAATCTTATGCAATCCCATTTGTCCAACCTTTCTTTGATTTGTTGTGCTTCCGGGTCTCTATTCAGAAAATTTCGACCTGAGCCAAGGAGACCTAGGGTTTCTCCTATTCCATCCTGTAATGTTTTCAGAGTGTCTGCTTTGAGTTCAAGGTCTTTGATCCATCTGGAGTTGATTCTGGTGCAGGGTGATATATAAGGATCTAGCTTTAGTTTTCTACATGTAGTTAACCAATTTTGCCAGCACCATTTACTGAAGAGGCTGTCTTTCTTCCATTCTATTGTTTTAGCTTCCTTATCGAAGATTAGATGGCTATAGGTCTGTAGGTTCATTTCTGGGTTTTCAATTCTATTCCATTGGTCCTGAGGTCTGTTCTTATGCCAATACCAAGCTGTTTTGATTACTATGGCTTTATAGTAGAGTTTGAAATTTGGTATTGATATTCCTCCAGCAGTGTTCTTTCCGTTGAGGAGCGTTTTTGCTATTCGGGGTCTTTTATTGTTCCATATGAATTTTTGGATTGCCTCCTCTATTTCCTTGAAGAATGAGGGTGGAATTTTGATAGGTATCGCGTTGAATTTGTAGATAGCCTTGGGAAGTATTGCCATTTTCACGATGTTAATCTTGCCAATCCAGGAGCATGGGAGGTTTTGCCATTTTTTAAGTTCTGTGTTGATTTCCTTTTTCAAGATTTTAAAGTTTTCATCATAGAGGTCCTTCACTTCTTTGGTTAAGTTAATTCCTAGGTATTTTATTTTTTGTGGGGCTATTACAAATGGAGTTGCTTTCCTAATTTCAGCCACACTTTTCTCATTGTTGGCATATAGAAAAGCCATTGATTTTTGGGGGTTAATTTTATAACCTGCTACTTTGCCAAAGTTTTGAATCAGCTTGAGTAATTTGGGAGTGGAGTCTATGGGATTCTTTAAATACAAGATCATGTCATCTGCAAAGAGGGAGAGTTTTATTTCTTCTTTCCCTATTTGGATCCCCTTTATGTCTGCATCTTGCCTTATTGCTGTAGCTAGGCATTCTAATACTAGATTGAAGAGAAGTGGAGAGAGTGGGCATCCTTGTCTTGTTCCTGAGTTAAGAGGAAATGGCTTTAGTTTTTCACCATTGAGTATAATGCTGGCTGTAGGTTTGTCATATACAGCCTTTATTGTATTGAGGAATGTTCCATGGATTCCTAATTTTTCCAGAACCTTCATCATAAAGGGGTGTTGGATCTTGTCAAATGCTTTTTCTGCATCTATTGAGATAACCATGTGGTTCTTATTCTTGCTCCTGTTGATGTGATGAATAATATTAATTGATTTGCGTATATTGAACCAGCTTTGCATCCCTGAAATGAATCCTGTTTGATCATGGTGTATGATTTTTTGGATGAATTGTTGAAGTCGATTGGCCAAAATTTTGTTGAGAAGTTTTGCATCAATGTTCATCAAAGAAATGGGTCTATAGTTTTCTTTCTTTGATGAGTCCCTGCCTGGTTTTGGGATGAGGGTTATGATGGCTTCATAGAATGTGTTTGGTAGTGAGCTTTCTCTTTCAATTTCATTGAAGAGTTGGAGGAGTATTGGTGTGAGCTCTGCTTTGAAGGCCTTGTAAAATTCCGCTGTAAAACCATCTGGTCCTGGACTTTTCTTAGCTGGGAGGTCTCTTATTGCTGTTTCTATTTCAATGCTTGATATGGGCCTGTTAAGCTGGTTTAACTCATCTTGGTTTAGTTTTGGCATGTCAATATTTGCTAGGAAAAGGTCCATTTCTGTCAAGTTCTCAAACTTATTAGCATAAAGTTTTGAGAAGTATTCCCTTATAATGTTCTGAATCTTGGTTGTTTCCGTGGTGATGTTTCCATTCTCATCTCTGAGTTTATTAATTTGGGTGTGCTCTTTCCTTTTTCTGATAAGGTTTGCTAAGGGTCTGTCAATTTTGTTAAGTTTTTCGAAGAACCAACTCTTTGTTTTGTTGATTCTTTCTATAGTTTTTTTGGATTCTAATTCATTTAATTCTGATTTAATTTTGATTATTTCTTTCCGTCTACTGGATTGGGGTTTATCTTGCTGCTCTTTTTCAAGGAGGTTTAGATGTGTCATTAAATTGTTAGTTTCCGATCTCTCCAATTTGTTGATGTAGGAGCTCAGAGCTATAAACTTTCCTCTGAGTACTGCCTTTGCTGTGTCCCAGAGGAGCTGGTAATTTGTGTGTTCATTTTTGTTGAATAGCATGAACATTTGAATTTCCTTTCTAATCTCTTCCATGACCCACTCATGATTCAGCAGTGTGTTGTTCAGCCTCCATGTGATACCGGACTTTCTTTGGTGGCTTTTGGTGTTGAGTTCTAATTTTATTCCCTTGTGGTCAGAGAGAATGCAAGGTATAACTTCAATGTTTCTGAATTTAGACAAGTTTGCTTTGTGGCCTAAAATGTGGTCTATTTTAGAAAACGTTCCATGTGCTGCTGAGAAGAACGTGTATTCTGATGCTGCTGGGTGAAATGTTCGGTAAATGTCTGTTAAGTCTAGTTGATCTATGCAGCTGTTTAGATCTGCGGTTTCTCTGTTGAGTTTTTGCCGAGTTGATCTATCTAGTGGGGAGAGTGGTGTGTTAAAATCCCCAACGATTAATGTCTTTGGATCTATCTGGGATTTGAGGGAAAGTAGTGTTTCTTTGATAAATTTGGGTGCTCCATTGTTTGGCGAATAGATATTTAGAATTGTAATATCCTCCTGAAGGAGAGATCCTTTAATTAGTATATAGCGACCTTCTTTATCTCTTCTCACGAATTTTAATTTGAAATCTATTTTATCTGATATTAGGATTGCAACTCCCGCCTGTTTATGAGGGCCGTTTGCTTGGTAGATTTTGTTCCAGCCTTTAACCTTGAAAATATGTTTGTTTTTACGGGCAAGATGTGACTCCTGCAGGCAGCAGATAGAAGGGTCTTGTTTTTTAATCCAACTAGACAGTCTATGTCGCTTAATTGGAGAGTTCAGTCCGTTAACGTTAAGAGATAGGACTGAGAGGTATTTGGGAGTTCCTGCCATGTTATCCACCTTCTTGGGGGCTGTGAAAACTGGGTTCTTCCTAAGGTTCTTGGATTCTCAGTTTGTGTGCAGTTTCTTGGCCTTTGTTGCGTTCTTGTTGGTTTTCTATGTGTAGGACATCTTTAAGAATCTTTTGCAGGGCTGGTTTGGTGGAGATGTATTGTTTCAATTTTTCTTTGCTATGGAAGGTTTTTATTTGGCCTTCAGTTATGAAGGAGAGTTTAGCTGGGTACAGTATTCTTGGTTGATAGTTGTTTGTTTTTAGGGCATGGCATACGTCATTCCAGGCTCTTCTTGCTTTGATTGTCTCTGCTGAGAAATCTGAGGTAATTCTAATTGGTTTCCCTTTATAGGTGATTAATCTTTTCTCCTTGACAGCTTTAAGGATCTTTTCCTTGGTCTGGGTTGATCCTGTGTGGATTATAATGTGACGGTGGGATGTCCTATTCTGGTCTGGTCTATTTGGGGTTCTAAAAGCTTCTTGTATCTGAATAGGCCTATCTTTTTGTATGTTTGGGAAGTTCTCTGCTAGGATCCTGTTAAACAAATTTCCTAGACCATTAACTTCTGTTTCTAGGTGCTCCTCTACACCCATTATCCTTAAATTGGGCCTTCTGATGGTGTCCTCCAGGTGTTGGATAGACCTATCATATTTCTTGGACTTGTCTTGGATGGTTGTATGTTCTTTCTCTATAATATCTAGGCTGTCTTCAATCCCTGAGATTCGATCTTCTGCATGGTCTAACCTGCTGTCAAGACTCTCTACTTTGTTTTTTATCTCTTTTCCTTCTAATTGGTCAGCTTTGATGGCTTCAAGTTCTTTGTTGAAGCTCTGTTTTAGGTCTTGTATGAATTTCTTTACTTCCTTAATTTGGTGTTCAGTGTTTGTTCTCAAATCACTTAGTTGATTGGTTATGGTTTCTTTGGACTCCCATTCCTTCTGTTGGGTTCCATTCAACATTCCCTTTGTGGTCTCCCTGACTTCCTTCAGCTCTTTGTTAATGGATTCCATGAATGTCTTTAGTGATCTTTGTGTATTCTCTACCTGGTCTCTTAATTCGTGAATTACTCTTTGATTAGTTTCCTCCCTTCTGTGGGATTCCTGCAGTTCTCTTTGAGTGTTCTCTGCCTGCTCACGCCATTCCTCCCTTTCTCTTTGAGTATTCTCAAGTTGTTCATGCAAATCCTGTATCAGTTTTTGAGAAGCTTCCTCACGCTTATGATATTCCTGTATAAACTTCTGGGATGCCTCCTCTCTCTCCCTATCACGCTCATACAGAGTCCTTTGTACATTGTCAAACTTCTCATTTATCATGTTTGCTATTAGTGTTTGTAGAGCTATTTGGGAACTCTCCTCTGGGTTATTCTTTATCTGTTCTAATCCCTGATTATCAAGGTTGGGAATTGAGATACCCGAATTTGCCATTTTTCTTGTGTTTTTCCGGCTTACTCGGCCCATTTGAGATAAAGATTGCACCAGTTTTGTGCTAGAACACTATCTTAAGGCAACCATCAACCAAAGTTTGCATTTGTACAGTCAATAGTCTACAGATACAATCTAGTTCAACAGATACATCTATTCAACATCAAACGACTATATGTTAAAGGACTTCGAACCGCAGAAAAGAATTTGGAAAATCAGAACTTATTAGGATTAGTGAGAGATGTGGTTAAAAAATAGGAATAGATTGGTGTGGGGAGGCACAAGGAGAGTTAACTATGTCCTACTCACAGTGCAGGAAATGGGTTGGGTAGGATGCAAGTAGAGAGAGAGAGAAAAAGAAGAGACGGAAAGGGGAATAAAGAGAGACCAGAAAAAGAATAGAAACGTAAAAATTAATGTTATTATAGAGGTTAAAAGACCGTCTATTTAGAGAGGAATGTGAATATGTTCAGAGAAGGGGAGGGACATTGAGGAGATGTGAAAAGCTTTAAGGGAGAAGAAAAGATCAGAAGTTCAGTAGAGCTAGATAAAAAACAAAAAGATAATTAAGAAAGAAAGAAAAAGAGAAAGAAGACAAGAAAAGAAAGGAAAACTCTCATTCACGTAATTCTGAAATAAAAATTATAAGATGAGAAAAAAAAAGTTACTGGAAAACAATTATTTTTTCAGAAGAGGCAAAAATTAAAGATTGATAAAAGTTTTAGAAGGGAAAAAAATTTATATACATATATATATATATATATAAGGTAACAAAAAACAAAAAACAAGCAAAAAAAAAAGAAAAGAAGAAGAAGAAAAAAAGAGAAAAAAAAAAAGAAAAAAAAAAGAAGAAAAAAAAAAAAAAAAAGTCTTTTGATTTTTTTTTGGGGGGGGGAGGAGTGGGAAGAATCCTGTATCTCCCTTTTGTCTGCAACCAGTCTCTTGGAGTCTCTGGTCAGCTTGGGGTCCTGTGGCTTGATTGGTTTCTTAAGTCGGTTGGTTGGAAGAGGCAGAAAAATGCTCTGCTTTACCCAAGATTTTGAGATCCCCCTCCCAGGTTAGTTTTCTGGGAGGGTGGTCTGCTTTGAGAGTCACAAAAGAGGGGGATGTGGTGATGAGGCTAGGTTCTGGGTGGAGTTGAGGCCTTTCAGCAAACAGTAGCTTTTCCCTGGGGCTATTTTGTGATAACTCACAGCGCCCAGCCTGGAGCCATTCTCAGGGTTTCTGTTTTTCAATTGATTGTGGTGGCTGCTAGAGGGAGGGGCAGCCTCTGGCTCTGGTTACCCAGTGAGGCTAGGCTGGCGCCTGTGCTGGGTGACTTTTCCCTGGATGGAGCTGAGTCTGGCAGGTCACTTCGGCGTTAAGTTCTTGTGACCTGCTAAATGACTCATTTTATTCCAAGGCCTGAGCTGAAGCTAGCAGCAACTCCGAGCTTTGTCGGTATCCAAGATGGAGATCACCGGTGCTGGGGGGGGAGGGGTGGCCTTCCTTCCTCTGCTCCCTGAGGAGTGAGGATGTCGGGCTTGTACTCACGCCGAGTCTTGGGTCCTGGGTCGTCTCTGGTGCCGAGTCTTGGATCCTGGGTCGTCTCTGGTCTGCAAGCTGCAGGGTGAGGATGTCCGCTCTTTGTTGGTTCTTGCTGGTGTTGAGTAGAATCCGCTCGGCCGCTGCGTCTGGCTCCTTCGTCCCGGACTCTCTGTGTGAGCGCTCAGGTATGGCCCCCGGCTGTGGTCTCTGCCGCTTGCGACCCTGTTGCCGCTGCCGCCGCCGTGGCGGCTGCTGGCGACCACTTGCCTTGGCTTCCCCTCTCTTGTCTAACTCTCTGTCCTGTGATGGCACACTTGGTGTGATTCTCTGGCTTAGGACTGTTCACTGGAACTCTAAAGCTGCTTTCTATGCGAGAGCTTGTTCAGATTCCAGCTTCTCCTCCGCCATCTTCCCGGAACTCCGAGGTATTTCTTTACATGGCTGGCTTTCCTACTTGGTTTGCAGCTTTCTAAGAAGCCAGCTGTCTGACCACTTGAATTCAGAAACCCTAGAAGCATTATGTGTCCTTTATAAATCAGATGTCTTGCCCAGTTCCAGAGATACACTGAGGATGAACTGGGTGGCAGTTCTGTGACTTACATTCTAACAGATGACAGCTAAATGCTCTTTTAATCTTCAGTGGAGGAATCAAAGAGTTGAGGACTATTCAAATAGTGGGCATGTTGCCCTCAGATAAACTTCTCTCAAATCCACAAGGAACCTAATTTTCTTTAGGACAAAAGTCCTGTCAAGACTTCCTTCCAGAGCCTCTGTGGTTAATTCTGCCAGGAAGATCAATGAGGAGGTACTGTTGGAAAGTTCTCAACAATTACCAGAGTGACAGACTGATCTTAGAACCAACTGTCAATGCTTCATAATGGTGCAGAGTGCTCCAGATAGCAGATTTCCCAGACAGCAGCATGATGTGTTACATGCATGCTCAGGGATAGTGTGGAATGAGGACTGGAAGAAAGTCAGCCTCTTCCTTCGAGGCCAGCTGCCATTCAAACAAGGATCTAACTGGGAAGGCCAAGCCCAGGGCTCTGCCTCTACAAAGAGAATAGAACACGAAAGGGCTGTGTGGAAATTTGGCAGGATCTTCCTGAAAGGCAGCAGCTGAATGCTGCATCCTATAGCACCTAGAAAAGCCTATCATTGAAAAAGAGCTGTTTGCTGCACCCAGGAAGGAGAAATTTTCTGTAAAGGAAGAACAACCAGTTGACAAGACTTGAAACACCCATCCCATTCACCACTTCGTCCTCCTCCTCTTTATGCTATTCCAGAGAAAAAGAAATTAAACAAGAATTAAAACTGCCCCATGAGCTATCCACACACTGCAGGTCAGAGTTCCAAGGAACATCCATCCAGCTGTTGCTCTCCACTCTTTCTGCTCCAAAGTCTGCTTTATTCAATCAAGACCTTCTTGTACATGTGAGTAATTTTCTTTGAAAGCTCAGGCCAAACTGGCAGTTAACCTTGGCCTCCTCTCTACACATCTAGGTCTATAGGAAATGAAAATCAGAACTTCTTTGGCACCTGCCTTAACTGAAATATGACAACTTTCTTTAGGCAAAGGCAGCCTGTCAAGAGCTCTTTTAGACCTGGTCACAGCTATTCCACAGGAGACGTGCACTTGGGCAGGACACACCCCCTTTGCCTGGGGCTTTGCCACTATAGAACCCCTGAACCTAGGGAGGCTGTCAAAGACAAAAGCCCAGGAAAAAGCAGTAGCTCTGTGTGCACTTACTAATCACATCACAGAATGCTGGCAACCGAACCAAAAGATGGAGTTGGTGGATGATAAGCACATACAGAAAGTTAATGACAAAGCCTAACACAGCTCTGGCCTCTTCACCCTGATACTGGTACAGGATAGGAATTGAAGGAGATTTCAAGAAAGAAAAACATACAAGACACAGAATTTAACGGGGAAAAGGCTAGGCTGGCTATCAGGGTTTGAACTCAGGGTTTAGGAAAGGCCATTGCTAACTTTCCTCAGTTTCTGAACAGTTAAGATGTACCGTAAAGATCAAGCCAACTCCTCTTGGATGGTTTGCAACAATTAACTAGAGCAATTGTTAAGCTCCAATTGATCCACCTTGTGGCAAAGAACTGTCTGTGCTCAAGATACCAGAATGGCCAGGCAGCAGCCTGACACTGAGGAGAAAGGAAAACCCATCAACCTCAAAAAGTCAGCCTCTTCCCTTGAGGGCAGCCAACAGTCAATTCTGACCCTGATATGAACATTACCCACTTCCCATGGACCACAAAAATCCCCTAAGCATATCTGAAATGTCCCAATATACAAAGCAATTCAAGCATGCATAGATTTGCCAGGAGATGAGAGAGGTAGAGTGATGTGATTGAGCAGGAAAATGTTAATCCAAGCCAGGAGCTGGAAACTCACACCTGTAATCCTAGCTACTCAGGAGGCTGAGATCTAAGAATCCTGGTTTTAAGCCAGCCCACCCAGGAAAGTCTGTAAGACTTTTATCTCTAATGAACCACCAACAAGGCAGAAGTCGAGCTGTGGATTAGGTGGTAGAGTACCAGCCATGAGTGAAAAACAAGTAAAGGACAGCACCCAGGGCCTGAATTCAAGAGCCATGATCTGAGCATGCACACACATGCACATGAAGAAAAATGCCAATTTAGTCCATATGCATGTACACACACGTGAGACATGAGTGAGTTTCAAAGAGGCAAAAACAATTATTATCACAGTTTGGGCTACAAGATATATCTCATCTTATCAGAAAGAAGTAGAGAAGGAAGGTATGTGGGATTCTGCCCTCAGGGGACAGCACTCTGGGACATTTTGGGGGATCCTTCCACCAGGACACCTCTATACTCCGGGAGGGTCAAAGGTGGCATGTTCCTCAAGAACCAGAAATTGACTTTTCACCCCATCCAAGGGACCGGAAGCTCCAAGAGGATCTTTGCACTCACTCCCCAAGGAATTCACAGGACCTGACACAAAAATAGGACAGCGAAAGAATAGGGAAAAGGGGCAGGGTGTTCCACAGGTCCCTGTGCAAATGGCAAAACGTGAAAGGGACTGACCTGAGTAAAAACAGCAGGATCACCAGGTGGGGGTGAGGGAGGGGAGCAGAAGTGATGGGGGAACCGGTCCTACAGAAAGCCTCACACCCTGGGGATACCGGCATGTGCAAAGAGGGTACTACTCAGAAAGAGAACGCTGGACCAGGTGTGACCACAGGAGAGGGCAATGGAAAGGCGGACAGACTGTAAAGTATGGAAAATAGAAATAAGACTACATAATTGGCACTAAGAGCCCTGGGTTCTAATTCTGACTCTGCAGAGTGGACAAATCCCTGTCCTCAGAGCCTCAATTTGCCACATCTGGGGGGGGTGGGAATGGAAAGAAGGGCAGACTCTTCAGGGGCTGCCTCTGAGGACACTGACAGGAGGTTGAGGAGAGAGAAGGAGCTGAATGTCTGAAGTAAAACCAGAGAAGGGGGGAGGGGGGCGGGAGCATCCCTAGCCCCACCACACCCAAGGCACTCACCTGTCCAACCACGGGGACCGCTGCTGCTCCCGACCTCCCTGGGATGCTGTCAAGCTGCCGCTTGGTACAGAGCCCACATAGCCCCATGTTGGGCAGGAAGATCAGGGCCGCCAGTACCAGAGCCACTGCTTGCAGAAGCCACTTCTCCTTGCCTCACAGGGGACAGTCAGCCCCACCCCTCCTGCTGGCCCCTTTGCGCAGCCCGCTCCAGGCTCTGTGCCCATGCCCATGCATGCGGCAGCAGCTCCAAGAGCAGGAGTGGCCGAAGGCGCTGGCCCAGCTCCAACTGAGCTGCACTACCTCTAAGTCACCACCGTGGGGGGTTATCTCCGCCTCCAACACCAATGTCGGGCACAGTGGAGCCACCAGGCCTGCAACACCCTCTTACAGACTTCCTAGCACACACCTGTAGATGTTGACCTCCACCTTTCATGAAGGGTTTCAGTCTACCCGGGGGCAACCCTGACATCCAACGTTAGGTCTCCCCCCTCCTGAGCGGGATATCCCGCTCTGCCCCTGCTCCCCTACTGGGAGGAGCTGTGAAAAAGTGTAGGAGTTGGGTTGTTGGGCGCTGACTGGTGCATGCTGAACCAACTGGGTGCCTTTCATCATGGGACCTCAAGCTAATGAGGCCAAAGCCTTGAGCCAAGGGGTTGTGAAAGAAGAGTGGATCCCCCAGGCTAGAGGCACTTGTATATGGGTCAACATGTTTTTAACGTATTTTATTAATTAATGATTGATTAATTGATTGTGTGTCTATGTGTGTGCTGGTACTAGGGCTTGCTGTCTTGCTTAGTTTTCCACTCAACCACTTTAGCCACACCTCCATGTCTGGCTTTTCATTGCTGTTGTTATTTAACTGGTTAAAGGAAGATAAGGTTTTTTGCCCAGACTGACTTTGAACCACAATCCTCAGATCTCAGCCTCCTGAGTCGCTTTGATGACAGGCATGAGTCACAGTGTGTGGCTTGTTTTTAATATTTTTAACAAACTGCTTATTCACAGACTGTGTCTCCAGTTTCCCACCTAATCATCAGAAATCTTTAGCCCCCATTTCCTTATCTACTAAGTAAGGAGGAGTGTAATGGTGTGATTTCCAGGCTGGAACAGAGATCTGCTTAGCCAAAAGCAAGCCTGAAAAAACATGTGTCTTCTGGATCTCCAGTGAGTCCTCCTCCTCTCTTTGGGCTCACCAAGCTCTACTGACACATTCCTGGAGAAACCTGATCTCCTTGCACAAAAGAAAATCTCCCCTACCCCACTTCTTACATTTTATGTGTGTGTGTCTGTGTGTGTGTTCATGTGCATGCACGCACTTACAGCTAGCACTCTATTACTTGAGCCACAGCTCCATTGCTGGCATGCTTGCACGTGTGTGTGTGTGTGTGTGTGTGTGTGTGTGTGTGTGTGTGTGTGTGAGTGTGAGTGTGTTTATGTATGCTTATTTGGAGATAAGAGTCACTTGGACTTTCTTGTCTAGACCAGGTTCAAACCAAGATCCTTCAACCAGAGGTTCCTGAGTAGTTAGGATTACAGGCATGAGCCAGCACACCCTGCTATGTGTACTTTTAACATTGGCTTGCTTATTCAAGGGCACACCATTAATGGCTGCTGTGTAACACTTGACATTGGGCTTTCCGATTGGGCTGTAAGCCTCATGAGGAGGACCATGTGTACATTTTGCTATTTCTTGTTTGGTTTTAGTAGCCTTTATTTTTTAGAGCAATTTTAAGTTCCCAACCAAATGGAGAAGGTACTTAAATGTTTTGTATTCCTCTACCCCTCCTCCCACACACACTCATGAAAGCATGCATGCTAACATTGATGAAAGCCACTTTTGGCCTTTTCTGTGATCAACTGAAGAGACTCACTGACTTTCCTGCTCTGGCAGGCTTTGAACCCTGATCCTCAGATCTCAGCCTCCTGAGTAGCTAAGATTACAGGCTTCAGCCACTAACACTGGGTGTCTGTGAGATTCTTATCTCACTACATTATTAACTACAGTAATTAACATGTTATTATCCAGAGCTTTATAGTGAACATTTGGGTTCACACTTAGTGTTGTACATTCATTGGCTTTGGACAATTGTGTAATGATATGTTCACCATTGCAGAATTGTATGGAGTTTCACTGGCCTAAAAGAAAAATTCTTTGCAGCCAGGTGGTTTTGGCTCTCACATATAATTCGCAGTGGGACTGGTTTACACCTGTAATCCCAGCTACTAGTCCAAAGACAGCCCAGTCAGGAAAGTTTGTAAGACAGATATCTCCAATTAAACACCAAAAAACCAGACAGGGCTCTGAGTTCAAGCCCCATGATCATCAACAACAACAACAAAAAAAAATCCTTTCTATTCTTCCCTCTTTATTCCTCTTCCTCCTTCCCCAACCCTACCTGTGGCAACCACTGATCTTTTTATGGGGTACATAACTTTTTTTGCTGGCTATATAATTTTCCTTTTATAGCATGTCATACAATTGGTAGCCTTTTAAGAATTAGAATCATTTATTTACAAATTGCATTTAGGGTTCTGCGTGTGTGTGTGTGTGTGTGTGTGTGTGTGTGTGTGTAGGCAAGCACGTGCACTGCGTGTGTGTGTGTGTGTGTGTGTGTGTGTGTGTGTGTGTGTGTGTGTGTGTGTGTAGGCATGCACGTGCATGTCCACCAGTCCTGGAGCTTGAACTCAGGTTCAAGCTCAGGTCTTTGAGCTTTTTTTGTTCAAGGCTATCACTCTATTCTACACTTGAGCCACAGCTCCATTTCTGGTGTTTTAGCGGTTACTTGGTTATAAGCATCTCCCATACTTCCTGTTTCAGCTGGCCTCAAGCCATGGTCCTCAGATCTCAGCCTTTTGAGTAGCTAGTTACAGGCATAAGCTGCCAGGTCCCAGCTCTTTCAAGTCTTTTTTTTTCTTTTTTGGCCAGCCCTGGGACTTAAAATTGGGGCCTGGCCACTGTCCCTGAGCCTCTCTGTGCTCAAGGCTAGTGCTCTACCACTTGAGCTATGTAGCACCACTTCTGGCCTTTTCTATATGTATGGTACTGAGGAATTGAACCCAGGGCTTCATGCATGCTAGGCAGGCACTCTACCATTAGCCACATTCACAGACCTCTTTCAAGTCTTTTATTTAAACTTCTGGGGCACAGTCTTGCAAAGCAGGATGGGAATTAAAGGGTCAGACAGAGACCAAGACTCTAGAGTCTGTATTTAGTGGCATTTTAGCTCCTACTTTGAATAAAAATAATAGACTTTCAGGGTATGCATTTGAAATGACCTTCAGGGAATTGCCTCTCTGTCTCCTGGAGTCTACTTTGTTATTTCCACAATACAATGCCAATTAAATCAACCAAACCTGCCAACTGTAAAGGGAAATTATTCAATCAAAACACTGCAAGAGGGGCTGGGAAGGTGGCTCATAGTGGAGTGCTTGCTTTACATGTATGAGGCCCTGGGTTCTATTCCTCAATAGCAAATAAGCAGAAAAAGCTGGAAGTGGCACTGCTGAAATGGTAGCGCGCTAGCCTTGAGCTGAAGAACTGAGGGACAGTGCCCAGGCCCAGAGTTCAGGCCCCATGACCGACCAAGAAAAAAGATACTGTAAGATGCCTCAAGGAGACTAGTCCCTGAAAAACCAAACAGAGAAGGGTACAAATCTCAAATAAATAGTCTGTGTCTTTGGGTAGGTACATCAACCAGTAGAGTCAGCTGCAGACATTAGGTATATAAAGAGAACCAGCCTCTTGGCCTTATCACAGAATTGTCAGAACTTAGAAAAGAGAGTGTTGCCTGTTAAATTACTTTTCATTTCAGTATGAGGAAGAACAAAGTACAAATTAAAGATAGATGTGGAGTGCCAGTCAAAAGAATCTTCCTAGCAATCTGAATTTCTTTAAGAGTATCTCCCTTCCATGGGCACCCCTATAAATGAGGGAGTTGGATATTATGCAGGACCCAGTCCTGCATGTTAGAATCTCATAAGGACTTAAAAACCTTGGATATAGTACTGGGAAGGTTGAACCACCTTAGAGTGCTTGCCTAGCATGAATTAAGTCTTGGGTTTGATTCCTTAGTATTATGTAAATATAAAGCCAAAAGTGGCACTGTGGTTCAAGTGGTAGAGCATAGCCTTAAGCAAAAAGAAGCTTGACAGTGCCCAGTCCCTGAGTTCAAGCCCCAGGACTGGCAAAAAAAAGCCAAAAACCCTGGGTGTTAAGCCGGGCACTGGTGGCTTAACTCATACCTGTAATCCTAGCACTCAGGGGACAGGGAACTGAGGATGGTGTATCAAAGCTAGCCAGGACAGGGAAATCTCTGAGACTCTTACCTTCATTTAACCAGCTGATAACCAGAAGTGGAAGTGTGGCTCAAATGGGAGAGTGCTAGCCTTGAGCACAAAAGATAAGGGACAGTGCCTAAGCCCTGAGGTCAAGCCCTAGTACCAACACACACAAAACAAAACAAATCCTAGTTGTTCACCCTCTATCCCAGGCCAACAAATCAATAAGGCTGGAACTTGACCCAGCTATCACCTAGTGATTTCTCTCGATAGTCATTTTTAGAGGTCACTGCCCCACCAATGGTTTTCTGAGCTTTAAAACACCACTAGGCCTTCTCATTTAAGCAGTAGGTCAGCTGACATTCCACTAGGTCGCACCTTCCAGCAAACTTCTATGGGACCAGAGAGATCGTGCTCTGGCTCTAATGTCAAAGGATATACAGAAAGCCGTGCATGGTGGTCTCTGCTGGTAATAAGGGGTCTGCCGTGGATGAAAAGATTGAATTTGTTGGATAGCAACTGGCTGGTGAGTGTAGGAGCCACAGAAAGATAAGACTGGTCCTTGTTAGGAAACTGTGGCCAGGAAAGTAGACAGCTCCAATCTAATCAGAACTGACTCCACTCTCACCTGGCTTAGCCAATCAGAACACTATTCTCTGGCTACAGGGATCAGTCCAGAGGGGAGAATCTGGACTCCAGAAGGCAAATATGAAACAAGAGGTGCAATTCTGCAGGTGTTATGTAGACTAACTCAAGGAAATAGTGGCCTCTCCAGTCAGATGAGACAGCATTGGATGCAAGTCCCCTTGTGAAGCTTATCCAGGACATCTTGCTTAGGCTCAGACAGACCATACAGAATTCCTCCATGAGCTTCTTTGTTTTGTTTTCCTGTTGGGTTCAGCCTTTGAGGCAGGGGGAAGGAGTGGGGGGGGGGGCGGCTGTCAGGGCCAGGATTTCCTGTGGTGGCCAGGAGCCCCTTGGGAACTAAGACTGTTGCAGAAAGCATGATGGAATGGTATGTTCAGGGAAAACCTGATGCCAGCAGAAACCTGCTGATTTGTGTGTTTGCCCTGTTGTGTTTACACAGAATTGTGATAGATAACAGGACATAAGGAAGTTCATGACATTACCCCAGTGATCAGTGTGAAGACCTATTCTTTTTTTTTGTCATGGGGCTTGAACTCAGTACCTGGGTGCTGTTCCTGAGCCCCTTTGTGCTCAAGGCTAGTGCTTACCACTTGAGCCACAGCACTACTTCTGGTTTTTGAGTGGTTAATTGGAGAGAAGTGTCTCATTGGGACTTTTTCCTGGGCTGGCTTTGAACCATGATCCTCAGATCTCAGCCTCCTGAGTAGCTAGGATTACAGGCATGAGCCACTGATGCCTGGCTAAAGACCTGTCTCTGAGTATCCCTTTACCATACTGCTTCCTGATATCCTGTTATTTAGCTCTTGAATCTGCCCTTTGATCATAAACTGAGACTACTTCAAGCTAACACATCCTCTCTGACTCATTAAAATCATAGGACAGAAGTTCAAGTGTTCTATCCCAGATTCCCCTCATCTCTCGCTTGACAAATGCATGCACAGAAGTCTTTTCTACTGTCATTGGACACAATGGGCTCAGAGCCACAGTAAAGTGATGTTCTGTTGGTGGCGGTTTGTTTTTTCTCCAGATCTCTATCTAGAATTATGCCACAGGTTGGCTTTGTCCACAAGCAATGTCTCAGATCCTCTCACACAACCTTCTTGAAACTACCTTGTCTCTGGGTTTCCATCACTGCCCTTCCCAGCACCTGACAGTTCTAGGGCTGAGCAGCCCATACTGTTTCTAGTCTAATGTGACTACATTATCCCTTGTAATCACCCCTACCTTATCCTGTTGTTCTACTCAGTTTTCCTCAGTTTCCAGAGTGAGAATGCCAAGCCCCTAATTTTTTCTGAGAAAAAGTCAGAAGAAAGTGGAGCTGAGAGGTGACCCAGGTCAACCCCTGACATTATCTGTGTCTTTACTCCAACTGAGCTCCCACACAAAAATTACCTAATAATGCTGATTTTTATTGCCTAATAAATGGAAATTTATAATTCCCCTTTAGCAGACATATTTCAGATGTCTGCAGAAAGAATTCCTGGTTGGCACCCTGTTCTAAAATGTCTATTTAGCTTTGTGGCTAGTATGCTTTTTGGACTGGCCTCCACCTCCTCTATGGGCTAGACGTTGACCTAGGATCTGCCTGGCTGGGATCAGAAGGTGGAGGATGAGCTGAGCCATTAAGACTTTTTCAGACTCTGAGATCAAGGAACACACAGGAAAGACGGAAGCACTTACAGATATAACCTCACTAATTCCCACCAAATCCTAGGTAGGTTCTATTCTTATTTCCATTTTCCAGATGAGAAAACTTAATAAGCCATCCCATTTCACACTTATTTACTCATCTATTCAACACATATTTAATAACTTACCATGCCTGGCATTGGTGACCAAGCCTGTAATCCTAAACTACTTGGGAGGCTGAGATCTGAGGATTGAGGTTCAAAGCCAGCCTGGGTAGAATAGTCCATTGAAGTCATCTCCAATCACTGCCAAAATATCAGAAATGGAACTGTGGCTCAAGTGGTAGAGAGCCAGTCTTGAGCAGAAAAAGTGAAGTGAAAGTAGCAAGGCCCTAGCACAAAAACAAAGAAGGTTCTTTTTCCATAAACCAACCTATCACACACCAGGTTCCTTAGCAGGTGCTAGGATTCAATGATAGGCAGGCAAATGGATCCCAGTCTCACATAAATCAATCCATGTATAACAATTGTGTTAGGTAGCAGCAAGGGAAAAAGTCATTATGGCTGTTAGGAGTAGAATTAGTATTAGAACTCAGTACTGCTGGAATTTAAGTTCAATATTCAGGAAAAGTTCCATTATGCTAACTCATTTGGGCTTTTCACCAAGGGAAACACTGGTTTAGCCAATGACCCTCTTGTCCCTTGTTACTGAATATATTCTCTCTCTCTCTCTCTCTCTCTCTCTCTCTCTCTCTCTCTCTCTCTCTCTCTCTCTCTCTCTCTCTCTCTCTCTCTCTCTCTCTCTCTCTCTCTCTCTCTACCCCTAAGCAAAAGGCAGACAATGCAGTATGCTTCGAACATGCATTCTGGCTTCAGCTTCAAGTTTGAATAGCAATTTTCAGTGCATTGGGCTACACCTTGCTTTTCTTATATAAACCATCCTGGAGATCACACCATATACATACAGATTTTCCTATTCTTTTCTTCCAACTGTGAAATTTTCCATGATGAGCTTGAATTTCAGATAATGGATAGATAATTTGGAATCGTTTTCACCCAGGCTAATTAAAATTATGCCAGAATCAGTAGCTTTGTTTTCATCCTATTCTGTAACATGGAAGTAAATCTTTTCCATCTTTTTGATTGTGCTGGTCTTGAGGCTTGAACTGAGGGCCATGAGCTTTTATGTTCATGGTTAACAATCTACTACTTGAAAGGTCAATATTTTCAATAATCAATCATGATTATTACTACACTATTATAAATGTGGGTGAATTAATGAAATTATATTTGACACAGGAGGCAATTATGGGGAGGTAGGTCTTTGACCTTCAGATAAAGTAACTAGAGGAAGGAAGCACCATGACCATGTGCAAAATTTGTCTTCCTTCTTTGAGCCTGGTCATGCTCTTTGTGTTCTAGGGAGAAACACAGTAATGTGGTGAAGAGAAGCAATAGATCTCTCTAAGGGATGAAGTGATCATGTGCCTTGTGCCTAGGACAAAGGTAAAATTTTTCACTTTCCAAAAAAGCAAATGGTGTCTTATGATAGCAGAAAATACATAAGGTCACTATACCTATACCTACCACTTAAAATAGTTGTCATTACTTGGGTAGGTCTATGCATCAATGGATATCATGGTAGCTCAGTTCCATCAAGATAAACAAACATAATATGAAGTGATGACCTTAGTAACTTATCCAATCAGATATTTGTGTAAAGAGACTATTATTTTCTGAAATTCTATTTTGTTGTAGCTATGATCAATTTTACTACAAAACATGAGAAAGAGCTAGAGTTAAATGCCAGTTATTTCATAGATGCTACACTCGAAGCATCAGTATCCTAGACATGTTGCATATGTAGGTTATAGTTTCCCAGTAGTTCTGATGGAGACATGCTATGATAGCCAACCCTATCTTCTAGGAAGACAGCAGGAAAGAATCTTGAGTTCACAAAGAGGGACAGTATTTCTATTGGTAGTAGAAAACATAAATCTCACCTATGCCATGGCAGGTCATAGTGGAATCATGATTGTGGTCAGGAGAATCAGCTTCCCCACTTCACCTGAGTGACCCAATCTCATGTAGCACCTACTCACTAGAAATGAGTAGGATACGGGGTCCTTATTGCTGCCAGAACTGCTGTCTGGGTCTCTTTCTAAAATCTTAAAGAGAACAGTACCTTTCATTTTATGATTTCATTTTCCTGTGTGATGACAACTGAAGTTGTTGACAGAAAGCAGGAGTCTGCTACCAAGCTCCTGGTAGAATGGCAGGACATATATTTGTAGAGACAGAAGGTACATTATCTCCATTATAGTGGATATACAGGCCTGGAAAAGTAACCATTTTCTGCTTTTCATCTGCTTCTGGAAAATTCTGATAGCCAGTGATAGGGATGGATAAGGATGCTCTTTGATGGCCCTTTGAATGACCCAGATGCCATCAGTTTCAGTGAGTGTCTCCTATATCTCACAAAGGCCAGTCCTAAACATGACATCATTCCAGTGACACAGGGTTGGATCCTGGCCCTGGCTGGGCACTGCAGTGGCAAGCCTGTGTTATCCTCATTGCTTGTCATCCATGCTAGAGCTCAAACCTATGTTACTTGAGATTACCAACTGATGCCTAAGCATTAGGCAAGAATCTCTCTCAGCTGTCAAGCTTTCTGTACTCAATTTATTCGCCCTGTTGTGCCCAACATTTGTTAGGTCCTGATCTTGTCTTGGAGAATAGTGTTTTTCATGCCTTTTGATTCTACTGTTATTGTTAATTCTGCATAGAGGGAGATGGACCAGGCAGGTATCCATCTGGGCCTGACTAGACTGCCTTGTATTGATTTCTTGATGGCATCACAGATCACCTAGTCCCTGTGCATGAATTTCAGAACTGTTTCAATATGAATGATCAGAGCACTGTAATACACCCTCTGCCAGGAACACCCACACAAAACAAGGTAAGTCTCTCATTTTAAGACTGTAGGACTTTGCCTTCCAAAATGCAAGTCACTACAAGGAAGTACTGTTTTTCTTTTAATGCTTATCTTTAAAGATTCAGAACTTTATCTCAACAGCCACATTCCTTTTTGCCAGCATATGTGTTTATAGCACATACAGAACATCCCCATCTTCTTATGGGCAATAGCTCTAAGCCTACCCTGGTGTCTAACATTGGTTTCAGATTGGTCTCCCTGGGTTCACATCAAAGTTTCAAACTCATATTAACAGTTGGAGATTGGAGCCATGATTCAGTAGTGGAAATGATGTGTTGAGAGATAATTCCTTCCTCAACTCTTTTTCATTTAAGGGTTTCAAGTGACTACAATATTTTTACTGAAAGCCTTGGATTACTCTGAGCTTACAGAGAGGATGTGGAGAGTGAGTAAAGAACAGGAAAAAGTGTGAGCCAGCTTGATCTCAACTGCCATAGTAAGGGAGTGCCACTTTGTGATATTTCATTATTCATGGTTTTTAAGCCAATTTAATGAAGAAATTTAAATTCTCATGTTCAGAGGACAACTTTTCAGGGGGAAGCAACACATCACGGTTATCCAAGTGAAGGCATTTGGGGAACTTTTGGATTATATGTGCTGCATTGGAATCATTGGTTAAACAACAGGCATGAGTAAGTACTGGAAAGGGGAAAAGGAAAAGAAAGGGAAAGAGTGTGAATGGAGCAGAAGAAAGGGAAGCAGAAGAAAAGACAACAAAAGAAAAAGGGAAGTCAAAAGAAAGGTAGAGAATAAAACACTGACTTCTTCCTCTGACTTAATGACAGTAGAAAGAGGCTTTGTATTTTTGAACTTTGTATATGCTGTGGTGTAAGTCCTATTCTCAACGTGGTATTTGCACAGGAACTCTAGAAGAGCACCTATTTTCTCCCTTTCTCACAGTCTATATGATAGGGTTAGCTTTTGCTATTTTAAAGCTTTTGTGAAAGAAGGCCAAATGATTCTTCTGTTCTGAACTAGCTACTGCCTTAGGACATTTATTTTGTTGACATGAAATATGAAAGGGTGATCAACATACAAGAATGGAATATTTCTTTCTCAGCCCTCTAAAGGCTAGGCAGGGGGAAGTTCAAGTTAGCAACCTTGGGTTCAGTGAAGATGTTCTTGCTGAGACTTCTGGTGGGACAGAATTTTCTCTCTAAAACTGGACCTGGAGACAGAGCAGCTCTGCAGGACAAAGAGGCAGGCAGTGTGAGGTGTGCAGAGAGAGAAGTCACTGTCATGAACAGAATAACATGGAGACAGTGATGGTCTCTTGTAAGAAGAGAATGTCACAAACATGGATCCCTGATCAGGCTTGAGAAAGAGATTGTAGGGATGAGGCAAGTGTTGGTGCTGATGAGGGGTGACACTGTTCTAGGAGCAGCAGGGTTCTGAATTCCCATTTCAAAGACAACTCTCTCCTTTCCTTTTTGAAATATATCACTGATACTTTTCATGATCACTCAGCTGATGACTTCAGCAGCAGGGAAGAAGGAAACAGCATTGTGAGTTTAATTCATTTCCCTTTCACTTCATTTTTTTATTGTTAAAATACCATACAGAGGGGTTACAATTACATGGCCAAGGTAATGAGTACATTTCTTATCAAACATTGTTGCCTCCTCCTGTTTCCCCTTCCCTTCCCTTCCCATCCCCTCCCAAGTTTTAAAGTTGGACATAAGGACTTGTACATTTCATTGTTGCAATGGGTCCACCAGTATACCTACTTAAACGATTTGTTTTTCATTTCTTTCTACTGGGAATTTAAGTCAGGATATCCTACTTGCTAGGAAACTTCTCTCCTAATTGAGCCAGGAACCTAAACCTTGTGTTCCAGATCCTTAAGGAGTATCTCTTGCTTTTGTCTAGTGCAGACTTGCAATAAGATTTTTGCCACCAGAGTAGCTATGACCGTGGTTGGCATCCCCACTCTGGCTCAATTATATGCTGGGGCTCCCTGACTTTACACTCCAACTGTGATTATCCTCTCATTCTCATTAGCAGCTGAGATTACTTCTGTGAACCATCCTGCCTTGGCATTTTCATTTTCTGCTCATTACCTTTAATTCTGGTTAGCGCTTACATTCCCTTTTCCTTTTCCCCAGTTTTGATAATTCCCCTCTTGGAAGACCTGGTCTATGCAGACAGTTGTCACACCATCTTATGATAGAGAAGGTTGGGACAACTCCTGACAAATGGGTCCTTAGATGATTTTTCTTATTGTACAAATCACACACAATGTCTTTAAGCACATAGAGTTATTCAAGCCTTCACTGGGACACACAGACTTATATTTATTATGGTCCTTGTCATCCAATATTGCACAAACATCGTGTGTGATATTTCAACGTAATTATGTCTACAATAGCTAAAATTTTTTCCTGCCCACCTATTATTTAGAATTGGTCTGTTTTCTGCTCCCAGAAGGCACTAATAAATAGAACAGCAAACTTACATTCTTGACAGGCAGGGGTGAGATGGGCAGAGTCTCATCTGATAGAGGGCAGCTTACTCAGAAATATTCAGGAGTATCTAGACATGGAAAGTGTTTCTGTATCTTTCAGGTGTCAGCATATTCTCACTTCTCTGGATTCCTTTGGAAAATTGACATCCTCGGTGATGAGGAACAGGAGAAAAATAGCGAGTTTAGTGGGCCATAGTATACAGAAAGTAAGGACTAAGATGGTTCGCATAATTTTCTTTGTGTATTTTTTGGTATATCAAAAAGCATAGCAGCTGCTGGGTGCTGGTGACTCATCTGTAATCCTAGCTACTCAGGAGGCTGACATATAAGGATTGTGCTGTGAAACCAGCTGGGTCAAGAAAATTCAGGAGACCCTTATCTACAATTAACTACCAAAAATAAAGAAAAGCCAGTGACTCAATCAACTAGTAGATCAGGGTCAAAAGATTCAGGATCAATGCCCAGGTGCAGAGTTTAAGATGCAGGACAGGCACATAATCTCACACTCCTACCATTTTACACACAGAAGGAATACTCAGTAACATCCAGACTGGCAGCTAGTGTGTTTGTGACCACACATAGAAATAGGAGAAATAACAATCTCCAGGCAGTCAAGAATGCCTGGAGAAGATCATTCTCTGCCTGCTGCTTTCCTGCCCTGCTGAGTGCCTGCATGTTCAGCCAGTGGAATTACAAAGAGACCCTGTGGGAGCTGCCAAGAGTGTGGTGTGGTTCAGCTCTCACTGGAAGAACTGCCTTGTCTTCCCACCTCATCAAAGTCAACAGTGGCATGACCAGAGATTCCCTAGATGTATGAGACTTTAGGAAGTAGTTCTGCCATTTTCATTTAGGGCACTCAGGGAACCACAGCATTGAGAGAAGCAGCCGAGACACCTTTACATGCAGACAGGAATGGGCGAATTCTTCCAGCCCACCCAGCCAACCTTTGCCTCCCTTTGAGCATTCAGCAGGTTCTGGTATTCAGTGAGGATATTACAGGATCCAAGACTGGCTTATAATTGCCCAACTTCTGGTTCCAGCAGCTTTGGAGCCCGCTGGGAACCTGGAGTCACCAGAGGACACCATTTGTATACCTGAGATTTGCAAGCATCATGTCTCTACCTGAGTGTGTGTGTGCATGTGTGTGTGCGTGTGCGTGTGTGTGTGTGTGCGTGGGTGGTTGTGTTTTGTCAATCGTGGGGCTTAACTATGGGCCTGGGCACGGTCCCTCAGCTCTTCAGCTCAAGGCTAGTGTTCTATCACTTGAGCCACAGCACCTTTCTGGTTTTCTGAGTGGTTTATTGGAGGAGATAAGAGTCTCATGGACTTTTCCTGCCCAGGCTGGCTTTGAACCGTGATCCTCAGATCTCAGCATCCTGAGTAGCTAGGATTACAGGTATTAGCCCAGCTTGTATGTTTTTTGTATAGAAATTTACACAAGATCACACCTAAAGGCAATGCAATGCTCCTGGAGAGATTAAAGGACGCTGAATCATAAGTTTTACACATTCTTCTAATTCATTTATGAAGTTTTTCTTCAGTGATACAAATATAACTGATTTTACTTCATTTAGAAAACATTCTGAAACACTTCGAATACTATGATTTTCTAAAGTGAGGAAGCAAGTCAAAGAACAAATTATTGATTTAAATTAAGAAGCAATAGGACAGTTTGGGGGTAGTTTTAAGAAGAATGTTCTACAATTTGAAGGACAGTGGAGGAGAACTCCAGGCAGCTGTCCATATTTAACACAGGGCTCTGTGTTGGCTCCTGGGAAGAAAGGGTTGAGGCCAAATCACAGAGTACCCTCTTCAATTTCATATCTGGAGGGTGAGAACACATGGGATCCTGCAGTGTGTGATTAGCCTGTCCTTCTTGGGTTTGTAGAAACCACACTTCTTTCTCTGGGGAGGAAGGTACCTTCCTCCTAAGTCTGTTCAGGTGACTGACATTCACTCCAGTAGTCCCTCTTCCCACAGAGAGTCCCATGAGCACAGGGCACAAGGCAGGACTTAGAGTTGGACCCAATCCCTGCCCAAGGTCAACTTTCAGGATCTGAGGAGCCTTTTTGTTCTGTCCCCAATGAGTTCTCCTCCCTCATATCTTCATCTCCCCAGTGATGCTGAACCTGTGTCTGTGTTGCAGGTTCCTGCTCTCTTCCCATTTCCAACAGGGAACTGGATTGTGGGGCCACAGTGTAAATGAAGATTCCAGAGGAACTGGAAGCACACATAAAGACCTCTAATTTGACCTTGTACATCTCTGCACATCCTGAAATTTTGTTAATTTTGTGCTTTCTTTAGCTAATTCACTTACGTTATGTATTGCACCAATATTGTATATTATATGAAGCAATAAGATATATTTTGTTTAGTATAGTATTGAACATAGCTACCTATGCCCTATTCCACATATAGATTAGAGTTGTATTCTAAAGATGAGCATTAGTTTAAATAATTTCCATTAAATATTATTAATTAGGTCCTTTGCAGTTAGTTGCTTGCATTTTTTTTCTGTTTTAACGGAAAATCCTGTTTAAAACCACATGAAGTGTAAAATTCACTCTAGTGCTTGTCCCCACTTTAACTCCTTTCCTATTTCATCATTTAATCTCAAGATAACTCAGAATCCTCTTTGTTCCTCCCATTTGTATGACCATGAGAACAGTATGACCTGAAGTCTTCCAGAATGACTTAGATGGTAAGGCTTTTTCCCAACATCTCCATCCTCTGCTCCTATCAAATGCATGTTTCCCATGCCTCTTTCTTACAATCTTCAAAATACTACTCTACTTCCCTCAGGCAAAGAATATCTCATCCTTAAAAGCTGTAGATATTCTACTTTTGTGGTTACAGAAAGACTTGTTATTTTTCTTCAAGATTTTTCTACATTCAAATCCATTTTTGAGTCCAGAACATTCTCGTGTGTGCGTTGTCTCTGCCTTTCTGTCTCTCTCTGTCTCTCCCTCTCTCTCCATCTCTCTGTCTCTCATTTTCTTCCTCTGATTTTCCCTATCCATTTGATTGTTAGTGATCAAGTCTATGAACTCTACAGGCTTAGGAATGTATGCATCTAATCTCTTTCAGGCCATTTGTATTTTCTTACTTCTGTTGGTCTGTGTCTGTCTCTCTCTCTCTTCCTACTTCTGTTTCTGTCTCTGCCTTTATATGTGTCTTGTCTGTCTCACACACACTGTCCATTTGATTTTTAGGGATCAAATCCAGGTTCTTTGACATGCTTAGCATCTAATCTCTGTATTGAGCAACTTTGTTTTTCCTATTTCTAAAAACAAATTAGAAACATTAGATTTTGATGGAAACATTATTTGAATTTTTGTGGGGACTATAACATAGGGTGTTTCATTGAAGTGTGGGCCTTGGCTAGGGATCTTCCTTCCTCAATCTTCTAAGTGCTGGAGTTACAGTCTGGTAATTTGAGATGAAGTTTTAATATTTCTTTTGTGTCTTTGCTGAGATGTTTCTTTTTCAAGCTCCTCATTTGTTCATACATCTAGAGTTGTTTAGTTACTATCATTGCTGTGCATTTCTCTCAGATCTTTACCATATTTTTTATTTTCAAGGCTATCTACAGAAGGGTTACAGTTACATAAGTAAGGTAATAAGTACATTTCTTGTCAAACTTGTTGCCTCTTCCCTCACTTTCCTCCTACTTTTCCTTGCCCCACACCACATTTTACTACACCTTACTAAGTGTCTTTTCCTTCTATCTTTTCATTGTTGTTCTGGTAGTGAGACTGGATCTCTTCATCAGAGCCTACAACATACTCACTTGACATTTTCTCTCCTAACTTTACTGTTTGAATTACACTTCCAGTACAGTTTTGTTTGCCAGTTATTTGGAGAATTGGTTTCTCAAGCTTTTGTGTTTGGCCTAATATGAAAGTGTGATCCACAGAGCTTAGCCCTTGAAATGAGTAAGATAATGAGCATGAGCCTTGGGCTCTCAGTTCCAAATGCCTTTGAAAAATATTTATTTTCCTTTTCTTTTCTTTTCATTGTCAGAGTTCTTCACTGTATTTCATTTCTTTGCACTTCCTGGCTGAAATGATTTGTTAGTGACATGTATTATCTCCTGACTAGAGTCCCTTCATTCTCTGTTTCTTTCCTTCATATTTTTGGGAATCATCCATGCTTGGTAACTTTTTCTTATTTTTTTTCTCATTTTCAAGCTTGTACCTTGTCCTGGCCAGGTGCCACTGGCTCACACCTGTAATCTTAGATACTCAGAAGGCTGAGATCTGAGGATCAAGGTCCAAAGCCAGATGGGGAGGAAAGTCTGGGAGACTCTTATCTCCAATAAACAACTCAGAAAACCGATGTGGGAGCCCTAACCTTGAGCTGAAGAGCTGAGGGACAACGCCCAGGCACAGAGTTCAAGGCCCACAACCGACAAAAAAATAGAATGTATCTTGCCCTGTAGATAATTATCAAGACTGACTATTTTCATGTCATCATGGATATCACTTTGTGTTTTCTATCACAGTACCTTTGTATAGAAAAGACAACAATATCTTCTAGTGCTCACTTTTGTATGAAATTTGTTTACAAGACTTTTTAGGTGTGTAAGATTCAGCAATGGTTTTGCATCCTAACAGAGCTTCTTTCTGATATATCTGTATAATACTCACAAAGATGTCATGATTGTTATCCTTCCCCCATTCTTTACCATCAGCTTTTTCTTTCATCACTTCTCACTAATCCTTCTCCCTTGTAGCCTGTTCCTGGTTGTTGCTCCAATGTGTGAGGCCTGTCATAGAAGGACCTAGCTGCTACCATATTATCTAGACCTGTCATCTTTCCCCTAAAATAGTTATTATTTAAAAAAAAACCTTGAGAAACTTTAGATATTTTCTTTATCTAGAAAAGATTTTCTTTCTGAATGATTTGACTTTATTTTCCAGTAAATCAGTCTTACTACACTTACAGAAATTGTTCTTCTTTTCTTATTTCAGATCTACTTCTCAGTTCATTTATTGATGCTTTCAACTTTCAGAATAATCAGGTTTGTCTCTTGCTGATTCCTAGTTCATGTTGTTACTATTGCTTCTGAGTCATGCAGATCACCAGACTTTTCCATGACAGTCACATGCACCCAGACTACAACTCCATTGACAAGGGGTATGTAAGTTGTCAGGCATGAAACTTTATCTCAGCCCTTTATTCTGAAGAAGTTATCTTTTTTATACATGTTATTTGTAGAAATATATTTATAAATAAATACTGATGTTCAAACCTCTTTGATTTTTCATATTGATATTTTGCAAGAGTAGATAAATAATTAAAACTGTGTGTAACATAGTATACACAGATATTACTCATTCCTCAAAGGAATTTGAGAGAACTTTATTAATGGATATAGTTAATTGAAGAGGAAAAGAGTTAGCAAAAAATATGACCGGATCAACTAACTATGACAACAGCTGAACTCTAGGAAACAAAAAGGAAGGTAGTGGTAGCAGTTTGGAAGATGGGCAGCTATAGGTCAAAGGAAGCAAAGTTTCAGTGATGCTCAATGAGTAAGTCCTGAAAATCTAATTGACACTAAGATTCCTACCTGAGGTATTAATGGCTGGTTGTAATTAACATTTCAGTGTATAAGCACCTGTGCCCTGGTCCACGTGGGATGAGGGAGGCTGCAGCCTGGGGACTCCCCTGTTTTGAGGTAACTTCTCCCTCCCCCACCCCCACACACTCTAATAGAGAGTGAGGAGAAGCATGTGCATGGGCCAGATGGAGTGGTCACCCTACAAGGAAGGCAAGGACTCAGATTCCCACCAAGTCCTTTTGCCTTTCTGCTTATCCGGGTAGCCAGGGTTGCCCCACTTTGCTGTATCTGTTAGTGATCATGGGACTTGAGCCGGGACCATGGGGTCATGACTGACACTGAGATCACTGAAGAGACAGAACCTGGAGCCCCTTCAGCATCACCGCAGACCTCCACTTTACTTCTCTGCATGGGCCAGTTGCGGTGCCATACCTGGGTGGCCCACACATGGAAGGAAGTGCTCTCTGTGCCCCCAGTGGGAGCAGTAGTGCAGGTGAGGGGACACACATGAATGCCCACATCAGCATCAGAGGAACCTGGAGACGTACTGCACCTGCTACAGCCAGGCTGTTCCCAGGGCCTCTTTGGCTTTGCTGTGAGGACCTCTGTCTTCCTCCTGGTCCACGTGGGCCCAATTGTGGGTGCCATTACAGATGCCACCATTTCGAAGTAATGTGCTCACCTTCTGAACCCATTGGGGTGAGGGGATACAAGAATGCACCTCAGTGCTTGATGGGTCTGGTCATGCAGTAGAGTCCACCAAGAAGGAAGGCAGGACTCGGGGGTCTTTCCTTCCTCCCATTCTGGCTTCAGCCCTTGTAGCTGGGGTTACTGGATTGACTCATGTCTGGAGTCTTCTTGGCTGCCACTGTCCTACAATGGGTGCTACACCTGCTGCAGCGGTGATGCAGTACTCAGAGATCAAGAGTTATTTTCAGATGGTTTTTCAATAAGTCAAGATACAACTCTATCCCTAGGTTTGACTTCTATTTTAACCTGCAAGTTGTCCATATTAAATGAATGCCAATGGACTAGATCTAGTATATAATACGTAATCTGAAAAAATGCATTTGTATGCATTGAGAGATTAGTGGGTTTACTTCATTCTTCAAATTGTAGTTTTTCTCCTCATGTTAATATTGAATCTTCAGCTGTTTCCTATTCCCTCGGGTGTGTTAAACTTAGCCTAGCATGGTTCTTTTCTTTCCTTTGATTTCGTGTGTGTGCATGTGTGTGTTGATGTTGGAGGTTAAACTCAGGGCCTTGGCACTGTCCTTTACCTTTTTCTCTCAAAGCTAATGCTCTACCACAGCTCCATTTCCAACTTTTTTGGTGGTTAATTGGAGATGGATCTCATGGACTTTCTTGCCCGGGCTGGACTCAAACATCAATCCTCAGATCTAACTTCCAGAGTGTATGTTTTGTTCTTAAGATCAAAACACGGCCAGGCATCAGTAGCTCATGCTTGTATTCCTAGCTACTCAAGAGGCTGAGATCTGAGGATTACGGTTCAAAGCCAGCCCAGGCAGGAAAGTCCATGAGAGTTTCATCTCCAATAAAGGACCAGAAAACTGACAATGGCTTTGTGGCTCAAGTGGTAGAGTACTCACCTTGAACTGAAGAGGTGAGTGACATCTCCCAGGTCCAGAATTCAAGACCCATGGCCAACAGACAAAAACCAGAAAGATCAAAACACTGAAGAGGTATCTCAGAAGCCCCAGTTTATGATGTTGTTAGTGCTCACACTGTCACTAAAGATGTTTCTTTCTTTTAATAAAGGTTTCCACCAGTACTAGTATTCTACCCAGTGGGAGTATGCATAACTTTAGATACCTGACAATTTGTACATTACATTCTTGGCCTACACCAAGAAGCAAATAGGTGGCAGACACCATTGGCACAAGCTGTGAGTTACATATTCTTCCTCAGGAACTTAATGCTAAAAACAAGGGACATAGGCCAGCTTGAGCTAAAGAGGGAAATCTTGTCTCAAAAAAAAAAAAAACTGAAAACAGGAATCTGAGAGAAAAGGGAAGGGGATTTATCTAGGCCTACATTTTCACCTGCACAGCCTTCATCTTGTGATTTACCTTTACATTCTATTCAGTAATCTACTTTCCAATGAGGTTTTTTTTTGGGGGGGGGTCTGGTCGTGGGGTCTGAACTCTCGACCTTGGGCTCTGTCCCTCAGCTCTTCCGCTCAAGGCTAGCACTCTACCACTTGAGCTACAGCGCCACTTCTGGCTTTTTTTTCCTGCTTATGTGGTGCTGAGGAATCAAACCCAGGGCCTCATGCATGTGAGGCAAGCACTCTACCACTGACTCAACTTCCCAACCCCTTTCCAATGAGTTTTTAGATCTTGTTTCTTTCTTTTGTTTCCCAGAGTTAGAAATCTTACTGTTATGGTTGAGGATTTAGCTAAATGTAAGAGTAGTTGGCTGGCAAGTGCCAGACCCTAAGTTAAGATCCTCAGCAAAGAATTAAAAAAGACCTCTGTTTTTTATATGAAGAACAAAACATACACCAATAAATCCATCTTTTGGAGCTCATTTAAGAAAACTATGATGAAAAAGCATAACATAAGCTAGGCACTGATGGCTCATACCTGCAATCCTAACTAATCAAGAAGCTGAGACTTGAGGATCTTGGTTTGAAGCCAGCTAACACAAAGAAAGCCTATGAGTGTCTTATCTCCAGTTAACCAGTAAAAATCCAGAACTGGAACTGTGATTCAAGTGGTTCAGTGCAAGCCTTGAGCTACAAAGCTAAGACACAGCACCCAGGCCCTAATGCAAAACAAGACAACAAAAACAAAAAGGAAAACTCATAAATTACAAACCATGGAAATATCAGCACTATAAAGGACAGAATCCCAATGATATTTCTTTCTTGATTCATAAAAATGTGTAGGAGATACATACATCAGTTAGGATAAAGTTATCTAAACTCCCTCTGACACATTCTGCAGCTTTGCAGTTTGGAGGAACTGCTCCTGATACCAGGGCTTTTGGGGAGAAGGATTCTGGCCAGCAGAGATACTGTGAGGTAGGGAACTTCTAGAAGCTTCCACAGGTCAGCTTCCAGCCACACAGCCTGTTTGGCCAGAGATAAACCCTCTGGAGACTGGGACTCAGATCCTGTCTCTCTTCTTCTCCACTTTGCAGAATGTGACCCTTGGGCTGGAAAAATCTGTTAAACTCTGAGTGATTTGAAAGCCATGGCTTGGCCTGGCCAGAGCATCAAGTTGTTCTGTTTTGATGTCTCCACATCCTCCTGTATGTTGTCCTTTAGTTTCTTTGCTCTCGGTTAGACAACCAATGAAGCCACAGCTCCAGTTCTGGGTTTTTACTTATTGGTTAATAAGACTTTCCTGCCAAGCTGGCTTTGAACTAAAAGTCTCAAATCTCAAGCTCCTGAGTAGCTAGGATTACTGCTGTGAGACACTAGCACCCGGCCAGATCCTTTCTTCATAAACTAAAATCTACATGTTTTTCTGAGTTCAAATGGAAACTACTTTTTGTCTTCCATGGCAGGAGGCATAGCAGAGTAGCTTGAGCAGCAAAAACATGTCTTTCCTTGCAAGCATGAAGCCCTGAGTTAAATCACTTGGATTGTACAATTTTTACAATTTAAAAATAAATATTTTCAAAACCTTTTTCCCATGTTGCAAGAAATTTTCAGCAGCTTGTTGCTGACAGTTTTGGATTCAATGTTCTCCACTTAAGATTTTCCTTCATAATTACAGAAGGGAGACATTTTCTCGGTAGCACAAGTAGCAGCAGAGAAGACATTGGAAGAAAAGGCCTGGCCAGGTGGGTGAAGCTGTGGAGTCCTGAAGGGAGGTGGCTCCCATCGATCATTGCCAGTCACCTACAGCTGTGGGAAACAGGCATCTAGCTACCAAGGTGCCGTGAAATGGGAACATGACAGCCAAGACTGTGGAAACAGCCTAGGTCTGGCTGCTACTGTCCAATGAAATGAGAGCAAGGAACATTCATGCATAAATCTAGGACAGTTTTGCAGTCTGATCTTGTAGGTTTGTGTATGAATGCCCAGGATTGAAAAGTGTTAAGACCAGGAGTGAGATGATTTGTTTAGAAAAAGGACTCCTTCGATGTTCTACAAAAAATGTAGTTATGACCTTACTCATGTAACTGAAACCCCTTTGTACAGCATCTTTATAATAAAAATAACATTTAAAATTAACATATGTCTCATGCTTTCCCCTTATCTGCAGTATATGTCTAGGACAAGCAGAAAATGTCAAAACCTATGTACATCTGACCATATAAACTAATGCTAAGCTAAATGAACCACAAGATAGGGACACAAGAGATTTTATCTTTCTTGCTGTTCTTTTTAATGTACTTATAATGTACATTTTTTGTTTCCTTTGTATGTTCATCCCCTGTAGTGACCGTCTACTCGACCAGCGAGGAAAAACGACCACCACACCAGGAGTCTTCTCAGATCACGCTTTATTGGAGAGCCTTTTAGTTGTAGGAGAGCTTGGGCGCGAGAGAGCGTGCACCCGAAATACAGCCGCTTATATAGGGAATCGGAACGCGGGTCTTTCTATTGTTGGTCGCCTGCCTTTCACCGTCACCAGGTGTCATGGGATTGGCTGGGGGCTCTACCTGGCTCGTGCACGCGCACAGCCCAGGCCTCCCACCAAGCACCGTCTGGGGTGGAAACCTCAAAGCTGCAAGGGAGTGGGCGGAGTCTCGCCTCGGCTCCCTACAGTTCCCCCTTCTTTGTTTTATGGCAACAGGTAAGAGTAGAGGTTGGGCCTCTGTCTAAGACATTAATGAGAGGACCTTGCACTGGCCTTCGCCTGAGGGGCGCGCCTTCCCCAGTGATGACCAGGCCCGTCCGATGCCTTTTTTGCAGAGGTGGGATCTTGGGCATCAACCCACTTGCAACCCAGCATGCTCTTCTTGAGGAGATGAGAACCATCTCCTCAAGTGCAGTGCACTTGCCTTGCACCCTGTCCCAAATTGCAAATTGCATACCTGTCCCGGTGCAATGGGATCCCCTGATCCCTCGGGGTGCTAAGGCTATGCAGAATGGTAAGGCTTAACTGCCTCTTAGGGCCAACAGCCAAATCTGGGGTGAGGATCCACTCTCCAAAGCGGCTAATGCTTGCGAGATAACAACCTTGTCCCTTCTGGTTTGGGCTCGAAGGCGACAGACCAACCATAGGCAGACCACGCATCCTCCCAAGCAGCAGGCTAAAAACATTCCGACTCCCACCCGCTCTTTGGAAAAGGACACCGCAGAGGCAATCCAGTCAGTAAATTGTAACAGCCCACAGCATCATTGGTTTAGCTATCACAGGGATTGCTATTAGCACTGTTGCTAACAGCAGGAAGATCAGCTGCATCTTCAAGAGCGGGTTCTTCTGCTGTCTCCACCGGCCTGGTCAGTCTCGTTGGCACCCAGTGAGGTACTTCTTGACTGTGGAAAAACACAAACAGCTCCCCTGGATCTCGTTATTACCGGATCCGGTCCATACCATTTATTATTAATAACATCCTTCCACATGACCATGTCTTTAGTATCCATGGAGTCTCTTGTCATATGCCGATCTGCGGCAGACTGATCGTTGTCATTTAGAATTAAAAAATTAAGGGTAAAGAGCGCAAGAGAAAGTCTTTCCCTGGGGGACGCGGACTCAGCAACTCCCCCTTTTTGTTTTTGAAGCATTTCTTTTATGCTTCTATTAGCTCTTTCCACTATACCTTGTCCTTGAGGATTGTAGGGCAATCCGGTGGTGTGGGCAACCTGCATTTGTGCGCAAAAGGCGCGAAAACCATGGGAAGTATAAGCAGGGCCATTATCCGTCTTAAGTCTAAGGGGCTTTCCCCAAGCTGCCCAAGCTTCTAAGCAGTGTATTCTGACGTGAGACACCTTTTCTCCTGCCAGAGGTGTGGCTTGAATGACACCAGAAAAGGTGTCCACAGACACATGTAAATATTTCAACTTACCAAATTCCGTCAGATGAGTAACATCCATTTGCCATAGGGCATTTGGTCTCAACCCCCTGGGGTTTACCCCCACATGGGGAGGATGAAGAAAGGTGACACAAGATTTACAGGCTTTAACAATATCTCTTGCCACATGCCTGGACAAATTATATCTTTTCCTAAGGGTATTAGCAGGTACATGATACAATCTATGAAAGTCTTTTGCCAATTCTACAGGATCAGCAGCAACCAGAGCCATAGCCCGAGTTGCCTGGTCCACCAAATCATTACACTTTGCCATCGGGCCCGGCAACATAGAGTGGGCACGAATATGTCCAATATAAAAAGGATGTTTTCTGTTTAAGATAAGGGATTGAATCTGTAACAAAACATTAGAAATTGTACTGGCCTGCTTAACTGAAGCAGCAACTTCAAGAGAAGCAACGGCATTTACAACATATAATGAATCAGAAAATAAGTTAAAAGGTTGATCAAATCTTTTAAAAACTTCAAGCACAATTAAACATTCAACAGCCTGTGGGACATTCGGCCGAAAATTAAAGACTACCGGCTGTTTGTGTCCTTGAACAAAAAAGGCACCTTGTCCAGATTTTGATCCATCCGTAAAGATGGTTAGAGCATCAGCCAAGGGCTCCTTTGAAGTGACAACAGGAAGATACACTAAATTTTTGTTAACTATGGCAAGCAGAGGATGCTTAGGATAATGATTATCAATTACATTTGGAAATGAGCAAACAAGAATTGCCCACATATCCACTGTGGCTGCTAAAATTTCAACTTGCTCACGGGTGTATGGAATAATTAATTTATCTGGAATTTTTGCAAAGTGCATTAAACAACACTTCATACCCAAAATTGCCTCTTTTTTTATTTTTTTTATTTTTATTTTTTTTTATTTTTATTTTTATTTATTTATTTTTTTTTCTTAGATCAAAATTGCCTGTTTAGCCACTAATTCAGGAAAATATTGAACAGTTTTTGCTCCCACAGAATCATAGCATTAATAGTTAGCCTTTGAAGCAAGGCAGTGGTATAATTGGCCGTCACCCCATAAGTCCTGACTGCCTCAACTGAATCTTTTAACTGGGAGTAGGAAACCGGCTCAAGAATTCTCTCATTAGTAATTGGATTTTCAAAGACTGGAAAAGCGGCCGCTAAGGGCGACCAGGTGCTGCCTTTTATAAAGTGACTCTTCCCTGCCGGCGGGCACGGCGGGGGGGCCGACGGGTGAGGGCCAGCTCCGCTTCCTCTTCCTGGCTGCTGCGGTACTCCCACCCCTAGGGGGCGCCACCCTCCATATCTGTCTGCCACGTGCTCCGCCGCAGCCTCTTCTAAGTCTTCACTATCAGCTGGATCGAACTGTTCTCCCTCCTCCTCTAACATTTCTTCCTCTGAGTCACTCACAAGATTACTATATTCTTGGTCCCGCCCTTCCACATGTAGGGCTGAGAACCGGTTTGCTTTTAAAGAAGGGCAAGGGAGTCTCCTTGAGACCCCCTCCTCTCTGAAACCCTTCTCCTTTTGTGAGGGCTGCAGCCCCTCTTGCTTTAATTCTTTAGGATCCTTTTCTCTTTTTTCCCTTTTTCTTTTAGGCCTATTTTCCTCCCCCTTACTGTATGCTGACTCTGATAGACTATCCTGATGCCGCGTTAGTACTTTGCGTCCTTCCTGGATTAAATCAAACCCTCCCTCCTCGAGGCAAGTGCGCACCATCAAAAAGACAAGCCACAAGGGAAGAAGCAATGCAAGCAACCAATAAATATCTAAATCTACAGTGAACAGCATACCGGGGGATATTTACCGACGTCTCCTCTCCGCGTGTTGAGTTCTGGCTCCAATTCAGCCTCTCGCGCGGGTCCCGTCCCAGGTTCGTTCCCGGGTTTCGGCACCAGTTGTAGTGACCGTCTACTCGACCAGCGAGGAAAAACGACCACCACACCAGGAGTCTTCTCAGATCACGCTTTATTGGAGAGCCTTTTAGTTGTAGGAGAGCTTGGGCGCGAGAGAGCGTGCACCCGAAATACAGCCGCTTATATAGGGAATCGGAACGCAGGTCTTTCTATTGTTGGTCGCCTGCCTTTCACCGTCACCAGGTGTCATGGGATTGGCTAGGGGCTCTACCTGGCTCGTGCACGCGCACAGCCCAGGCCTCCCACCAAGCACCGTCTGGGGTGGAAACCTCAAAGCTGCAAGGGAGTGGGCGGAGTCTCGCCTCGGCTCCCTACAATCCCACATTTTCTAACCCCTGTTGTCACTGTATTTGATTCTGGTGTCCTGCGTCCTGTATATACATTTTTCTAAATTGGGGAGGGGAAGGGAAATAAAATGCTGAAATAAGGTTACAGGATGACCCATTGTAACAATGAGATGGACAAGACGCTATGCTGAAAATGAATTTTACAACTTTGGGTGGGGAGGAATTGGAAAGGTTGGGAAGAAAGGGATGGTAGGGAAAAACAAAAGAGGGGATAACAATGCTTGAGAGGAAATGGACTCATTACCATGCTCTAGAAACTGTAACCCCCCTCTGTACAGTATCTTTACAATAAAAATATAAATATTAAAAATTGTACTCCTTCAGGACTTTCAGGCCTACCTAGTCTTCTATTGTAATAATGTACTCATGACAATCTTGTCTCAATTCAAAGACGTCTGTGTGTGTGTGTTTGTGTGTCTGTCTGTGTGTGTGTCTGCCTGCCTGTTCGGTTGTGTTTAGAGAATAGAAGGCAGATGTAGGAGACAAAGTTCCCTGAGAGACTGGTGCAGTGGCTTACACCTGAATTTCCAGCTATATGGAGGTGATCAGGGGGATGGTGGTTTGAAGCCAACATGGGCAAAACATTAATGGGACCACCACCTCAGCAAAAATACCAAGTGAAGTGGTACTGTCACCCTGTTATGTGGGAGACATAGAAGGAAGATCACAATCCAAGGCTGATATAGGCAAAAATATGAGATCCCACCTGAAAAATAACCAAAACCAAAGGAGTTAGAGTTGGAGTTCAAATGCTAAAGTGCCTTGCTAACAAGTGCAAATTAGAGTTCATACCTGAGTACTACTCATCACAAAAGAGTTGCATGAGAATATGACCTAATACATTCACTAATGCAGTTGATAATGGTGAGCCCTGCATTATCCATGCACCCCACAGTGAGCTGAATATAATTAAATTTACTTAGGATTATTTCCAGGCCAGAAAGTTATGAGACACGTCAGGGGCTAAGACAGCACAACATCTGCCCCTGTGTAGGAAGCCTGTGACAGGACACAGGCAAGCCTGCCTCTTTTCTGCTAGATGCATTTCCTGTTGGGTGGCAAATCATAGAGCAGACTATCTTTCTTGTTTCTAGTGAACACATGGTACAGATTAGCAATTGGCTTTGAGGCATAATCTCATCCCTATCATGGGAAGAGCCACTACTATGCTGACAGGCAGCCTGCTGGGAACAGACATTCCATGTGTCTTGGAAAGGATGTCCACAAACCCAGGGCTCAGGCTGTTCTCAGTCATGAAAGTGATGAGGAGAGGAGCTTTGTTTTATTTATTTATTTATTTATTTATTTATTTATTTATTTATTTATTTATCTATATCAGTCATAGGGCCTGCACTCAGGGCCTGCAAGGCTAGCACTCTACCATGTGAGCCCTTGCATCACTGTCAGCTTTTTCTGCTTATGTGGTGCTGAGGAATTGAACCCTGGATCTCATGTATGCAAGGTAAGCACTCTACCACTGAGCCACCTTCCCAGCCCAGCTTCATTCTCTAATAAGGCTTAATAGGAGGCATTCAGAGCTGAGTCCTAAGTCCCTTCACCATTTTTAATTAATTTTTTATTGTGAAAATACTGTACAGATGGGTTACAATTACATGAACATGGTAATGAGTCTATTTCTTATCAAGTGTTGTTGCCTGGTCCTTTGTTTTTCCCCTACCATCCTTCCCTCCCACCTCCTCAACTACACTCTGTTCTTCCTCCCCTTCCCCCACTCCTGCCTGAATTGTAAAGTTCGTTTTTCAACATAGCATCTTGTACATCTCATTGTTGTTTCGGGTCAACTGTATCCCTACTTAAACAATTTGTTTTTTCCCTTCCCCTCCCCTAATTATATCAACATCAAATACAGTGAAAACAAGGGTTATACATGGGGGAGGGACATACAAAGGAACAAAATAATCACATGGTACATTATAAATATGTTAGAAACAATAACAAGAAAGAAAAAAATCCACTTGTATTCCTATCTTGGGGTTTATTTCGCTTAACATCATCTTATCTGACCTTTTCTGCTTGTCCCAGACATGTACTAGTTATTGCAAATAAGGAAAATCATGGTCCCTTCATCTTTTAAATGCCTTGATTATAAAGAAAAGGTCAATCTGACTCTGTTCACTTTATTTCAGGAACCAACATGGCCCAGAAGGTAACTCAAGCACAGCCTGTAATTTTAGTGGTAGAAAATGAGGCTTTGACCCTAGACTGTTTATGTGAGACTTGGGTATCTTTATACTGCATCTTTTCTTACAAACAGCCCCATAGCAGGGAATTGGTTTTTCTTATTCATCAGAACTCTTATGGGAAACAAAATGCAACAGAATGTTGATATTTCCTGAACTTCCAGAAGTTATCCAGATTAATCAAACACACCATCACAGGCACACAGCTGGAGGATTCAGCTGTGTATTTCTGCACATGCACAGAGCCCACAGTGAGAGGGGAGCCTACAAGCCCCTTACATAACCCTCAGCTAGAGCAAGAGACCCAGGGAAAGAAGCAGGGCTGTGGGCAGAGGTAGGATTTGCAGGGAGACCATAGAGCAATTCACATACAATATCTAGACATACTACCTATTAGACATGTGTGTCTCCTTTGGCCTTTTTTTTTTAATTTTATTTTATGTTATTTGAGAGCATACTGTACAGAGGGGTTACAATTACATTGGCAGGATAATGCATACATTTCTTACCAAGCATTGCAGCCTCCTCCTTTGTTTATCCTTCACCTCCCTTCCCAGCCTCCCCCCTCCCCCCCACCCAATCATACCCCCCTCCCCCCCCACACCGACATTGTAAAGCTTGCTTTGACATGACATTTTGTAATTCTCCTTGTTGCAACAGGTCCACCTGAATCCTTAAACAACTTGTTTTTCCCCATTTCCTCCACATGTTATACTGACATCAAATAAAGTGAAAGTGGGGGTTACACTGTGGGGGAGGGACATACAAAGCAACAAAGAAATAATCTTATAAATGCGTTAGAAACACATGCATGAAAGAAACGAAAACATTAAAATACATATTTAAGGGTTCGTTTTCCTAACATCCTTTGGTCTTTATATTAAGAAAAAATATAAAGCCCATGTAAAAATCACTTGTAAAATGTTTGTGAACAAAGCTTATTATTTATACTTGTATCATTTTACTAAGGTGGAAAAATTATCAAATTCTATTAACCAATTGGAATATTTGTAGAAAAAATATATATGTTTATGCAATGATGATTACATAGAATGTTTTTATCTACTTTTAATACAACTATATTCCAGTTTTTCTTAAAAATTTGTAATTCTTGACCAGTTAGGAAGAATAAAGTATTTGAATCGGGACTTCTTTCTATACTCAAGTGAACACTATTACATATAAGCAGAAGATATATAAGCTGTTTTTCAAATTACCTTTTGTTTCAAAATTATGAATTTTAAATGCTATTGAGACAACTTGTTCTCATTTGCATACTGCCTATGAATGGAAATATTTAGAGTGGAGATGTGTCAAGCCTGGCCAGTCTCTTGCTACACCTTTAAAATATCCAGTTTTATCTCCTGTGAAACCAAATAGCGGTTAGGGCCAGAATGACAGCTGTCATGGTAACCGAGTCCAGACCATCATTGGTACCTACTTTCTGTTATGCAATGTATTCCTCCTCACATGTTACAACAGATTCAAAAATGAGAATTTTCATGTTCTCTGGCTCTGTTGGGGATCACTGATGTCCCTAAGCAAGGCTGAAGACACACGTGCCTACATGCAAAGAAAACATGCCAGGGATGCCTACATAGCAAGGGTCACTTAGAGGCAGAGTGCAGAGGCATACACAAAACAATGGCCTTGGTCCCTACCCCTGACCCTCCTCCCAAACCAACATAAGAAGATAGCTAGTTGACTCAAGAATGTTAGCTTAAGAGTTTATGTTTGGCTAGCTCCCTAACCCTTCTCCAACACCACGATAAGAAAATAGGTTACTCAAGGATTTTAACTGAAGAGCTTGTTTGGCTCAGGGTTACTATTTTGCCAAAATGATTTCTGCTTTGTGTGAAAAAAGACACTTGTTTGTTCATCATGGTTGTGTAAAAGTTTACTGCCTTTCCTACTACATCATGCTAGATATTAGGGAAATGAACCCCAAGATAAATTTTCAAATGTTTTTTTTTTCTTTCATGCGATTGTTTCTAACATATTTATAAGATGATTTCTTTGTTGCTTTATATGTCCCTCCCCCATGGTATAACCCCTGCTTTCACTGTATTTGATGTTGGTATAATTTGGGGAGGGGAAGGGAAAAAAAAACAAATCATTTAAACAGGGATACAGGTGGACCCATTGCAACAATGAGATGTACAAGTCGTTATATCGAAAAACGAATTTTACAACTTTGGTGTGTGGGGGAGGATCCTGTAGGAAGGGCTCATGGGAAGGGATGGGAGGGGAAACAAAGGAGGAGGCAACAATGCTTGAAAAGAAATGTACTCGTTCCCATCCTCCTCTTCAGAGAAGTTTCTCTTTATGTCTTTAGCCCACTTGTTTATTGGGCAGTTGTTTCTTTGACGTTTTGTTGTTGGGGGATTTAATTTTTTGAGTTCAAGGTATATTTTAGATCAGAGACCCTTGTCCGTTGTATGGCTAGAGAAGATCTTCTCCCAATCGGTGGGCTTTCTATTGATCTTGCTAGCTATGTCCTTTGCCATGCAGAATGGATGGGAAGGGGAAACAAAGGAGGAGGCTACATGCTTGATAAGAAGTGTTCTCATTATATTGCCCATGTAATTGTAACCCCTCTGTACAGTATTTTCACAAAAAAACGAAAATTAAAATTAAAAAAAGTACTCATTATCTTGCCCATGTAATTGTAACCCCTCTGTACAGTATTATCACAAGTTAAAAAAAACTGCCTGGGAGATGAACTAGGGTCCGTTTTTCTCTAAGACACAGTGCCCCTTGGCTTCCCCATTTTGATTCCTGAGATCATCTTTGTGACTTTGTTTCTTTCTCATACTCTACCACTTCCCAGTAGGTACCTGTTCATTTTGTAGAAGTGCACATGGCATGGCTCCACAAAAGTGTTAGAAACTTCTTGAGTCACTTATCACCATTTAAAATCAGGTGTCACATTAAATACAATGAATTTCTCACTTGGCTACAAAAATAGGACACTAGACATAAGGAGGAAGAGGTCAAATGTTATGTTTGAATATGTAATGACTTTGGTGTATGTTCATTTTATTTTTCTAGCTCATATTATTTATCCACAATATGAATATGTACATATGTAAAAAGTTAAATTATTGATCATAAAATACAAAGAATCCCATAAAATAAAACAAAACAAAAAACCAACCCACAAATCTGCACCAAGTGCTGATGGCTCATGCCTTTAATCATAGCTACTCAAGAGACTGAGATCTGAGGATTGAAGTTCAGAGTCAGCCTGAGAAGTAAAGTCTGCAAGACTCATCTCCAATTAAGCACGAAAAAATTGGAAGTGGAGCTATGTCTCAAGTGGGAGAGCACTAGCCTTGAGCAAAAAAGTTCAGGATCAATGCCCAGGTCCTGACTTCAAGCACCAGAACTGGCACCAAAACAACAACAACAACAATAATAAAACTGGGTTAAAATTGCATGAGACTAAAGCTTTTTCCCTGCTGATTTCATATGTCTTAATGTATACACCAGTTTGAGAAACCTAAATATAGTTTATTTATTAATTCCAAGACACTACATAAATGAGGGTTTCTAAACATTAAGTATTGTGTAAACATTTGCAGAGTTAAAAACACATAGGTTTAGTAAATATGAACTGACCAACTGATGTCCTATTTTATCAAAAGTACATTCCATTTAAATGTCCTACATTATATACAAAACTTTTGATATTTCTGCTGTTTATAATCAGTATAATGGACATAGAAAAACTCTCATCGTTTAGACAGTCTTGCTACTTAAAATATGATCTACATTTATCTGCCTAGACTAAATAAATGTTATTGTATATAAGATGTCCTTATACATTAGGAAATACATCTATTTGGAATCATTGGCACTATATACTTAACTTGTAGGAGCTCTAAAGTTTTAATTTTTACTCCAAATGGAAAACTACCTTAATATATAATTTGTTTGTACCTGTGATTCTGTTTGTTGCTATTGTTAAATACATTTGTTTTTCTCAAATGTATAAGCCTACTAAAATAAATTAGCAAAACCACTTTACAGATTCAATGTACTCAATACTGGTACCATTTTGTACATTGTTAGAAAGTGATTTTTCTGTCAAAATTATTTGCTTCCTTTCTTGAGAAAATGGTTTTCCTGAAGAGTTCTTCATTTAGCCAGGTGGTTTGGCCATTGTTAATTACATTTTAGTTACAAATATCCTTTTTCTGAGCAGTTTAATTAAGACACAAGTTAGAAGCTCCTTGAAGTTTAATTATATTCTGTTAATTAAGCCCACACCCTTTTGAACATTGTGAAACTGAGCTCAGCCAGTGCTGGCAGAGGGGCAAGGACTGCTAGGTTAGGGATAGAAAGGGAGCAGCCAGTCTGCTCTGTGTGCTTGCATCAGAATTTTGGCTGATGGCCACCCTTCTGAAGAAGTAAATTTTGTCTTGCTGACTTCCTTTATAGTGAGTGTCTTTATTCCTATGGGACACCCTAACATCCAGAGCTATTTCTAATGAGGCTTAGTTTACGTTCGTCTGTTTTTAAATAGAAAGAACTTGACAATGTTAATATAATGCTGTCAAGTATAATTAATATTCTAAAATGCAGTATGAAATGGAAATATCTAGACTGTTCTAACAATTGATACTGTTTTCCAATATTTTAATCATGTCTAAGATTTTTGTCATTGCCATTTTATCCTCCTAAAGTATTTGAAATATAATCCACAGAAAAAATACCTTTATTTTTATTTTATATTTTTATTTTTTAACTTTGTTATTTGTCAAAATCTTTTCAGACATTTGTTTTTATTGGCTTTATTTTTTGTATTCATTTCAAACTTTGTATTTATTCTCTATTGACATTCTGCACCATTTTGGAAATGTTAGGACAGAGTTGAGAATGGAGAAGAGGGAGTTCCGGGAAGATGGCTGAGGAGAAGCTGGAATCTGAACAAGCTCTCGCATAGAAAGCAGTTTTAGAGTTCCAGTGAACAGTCCTAAGCCAGCGAATCACACCAAGTGTGCCATCACAGGACAGAGAGTTAGACAAGAGAGGGGAAGCGAAGATCTGGAGACACATCTGAGCGCCTGCCAGCAGCCGCCGAGGCGGCGGCAGGGTCGCAGCAGCCACCACAGCCGGGGCCATACCTGAGCGCTCACACAGAGAGTCTGGGACGAAGGAGCCAGACACAGCAGGCAAGACGTTTCTACTCAACACCAGCAAGAACCGACAAGGAGTGGACATCTTCATCCTGAAGATTGAGGACCAGAGACGACCTAGGATCCAAGACTCGGCGTGAGTACAAGCCCGACGTCCTCACTCCTTCTCAGGGAGCAGAGGAGGGAAGGCCACGCCTCCCCCCCCAGAACCAGTGATCTCGATCTTGGATACCGACAAAGCTCGGAGGAGCTGCCAGCTCCAACTAAGGCCTTGGAATAAAACGAGTCATTTAGCAGGTCACAAGAACTTAACGGTGAAGTGACCTGCCAGACTCAGCTCCATCCAGGGAAAAGTCACCCAGCTCAGGCACCAGCCATTGGAGTGGCCTGCATCACTGGGTAACCAGAGCCAGAGGCTGCCCCTCCCTCTAGCAGCCACCACAATCAATTGAAAAACAGAAACCCTGAGAATGGCTCCAGGCTGGGCTCTGTGAGTTTTTCACAAAATAGCCCCAGGGAAAAGCTACTGTTTGTTGAAAGGCCTCAACTCTACCAGAACCTAGCCTCATCACCCCTCTTTTGTGATTCTCAAAGCAGATCACCCTCCCATTAACCTAACCAGGGAGTGGGATCTCAAAATCTTGGGTAAAGCAGAGCATTTTTCTGCCTGTTCGAACAAACTGACTTAAGAAACCAATCAAGACACAGGACCTCAAGCTGACCAGAGACTCCAAAAAGAGGCTGGTTACAGACAAAAGGGAGATACAGGATTCTTCCCACCCCTCCCAAAAAAATCAAAAAAAATTCAAAGAACTTTTTATTGTCTTCTTCTCCTTTTCTTTTTTTTTTTTTTTTTGGTACCTTATATATATAAAAAAATTTTTCCTTTTCTAAAACTTTTATTAATCTTTAATTTTTGCCTATTTTGAAAAAATAATTGTTTTCTAGTAACTTTTTTCCCTCTTATAATTTTTATTTTAGGAATACGGGAATGTGTGTTTTCCTTTCTTTTCTTGTCTTCTTTCTCTTTTTCTTTCTTTCTTAATTATCTTTTTGTTTTTTGTCTAGCTCTACTGAACTTCTGATATTTTTTTCTCCCTTTCTTATCCTTTTCACCTTTTCCTCTCTTTTGTTCTTCTGTATATGACTTAACTCTTGTCCTGATTGTCCTCAGATAAACCCATAGCTAACTAGTAGACCCTATCCCCCATTGTGTACACACTTAATCCACAAATTTATTACTCAAACCAAAACCTCTGAGACTTAAATTCCTTAAAAGCAGTACTACTTCTTTATACTTATATAATATTTTAAGTATTTTTTAAGTTTTTCACATCTCCTCTATCTCCGTCCTGTTTTCTCAATATATTCACATTCCTCTCTAAATAGATGGTCTTTCAATCTCCATAACTATATTAATTTTTACGTTTCTATTTTTTTGGTCTCTTTTCATTTCCCTTTCCCTTTCTTCTTTTTCTCTCTCTCTCTACTTGGATCCTACCCAACCTATTTCCTGAATTGAGATTAGGACATAGTTAACTCTCCCTGTGCCTCCCCACACCAATCTATTCCTATTTTTTACCCACATCTCTCCCTAACCCTAATAATTTTTGGTTTTCCAAATTCTTCTCTGGCTCGAAGCCCATTAACATATAGTTGTTTGATGTTGAATAGATGTATCTGTTGAACTAGATTGTATTTGTAGACTATTGACTGTACAAATGCAAACTTTGGTTGATGGTTGCCTTAAGATAGTGTTCTAGCACAAAACTGGTGCTATTTTCATCTCAAATGGGCAGAGTAAGCCGGAAAAACACAATAAAAATGGCAAATCTGGGTATCTCAATTCCTAATCTTGATAATCCGGCGATAGAACAGATAATGAATAATCCAGAGGAGAGTTCCCAAATAGCTCTACAAACACTGCTGACAAACATGACAAATGAAAAGTTTGACAACTTACAAAGGACTCTGTATGAGCATGATAGGGACAGAGAGGAGGCATCCCAAAAGTTTAAACAGGAATATCATAATCGTGAGGAAGCTACTGAAAAACTGATACAGGATTTGCGTGAGCAACTTGAAAATACTCAAAGAGAAAGGGAGGAATGGCGTGAGCAGGCTGAGAACACTCAAAGAGAACTGCAGGAATCCCATGAACGGGAAGAAAGAGAACTGCAGGAATTCCACAAACGGGAGGAATCTAATCAAAGAGTAATTCAGGAACTGAGGGACCAGGTAGAGAATACACAAAGATCAATAAAGGCATTCATGGAATCCATTAACAAAGAGCTTAAGGAAGTCAGGGAGGCCACAAAGGGAATGCTGAATGGAACCCAACAGAAGGAATGGGAGTCCAAAGAAACCATAACCAATCAACTAAGTGATTTGAGAACAAACACTGAACACCAAATTAAGGAAGTAAAGAAATTCATACAAGACCTAAAACAGAGTTTCAACATGGAATTTGAAGCCATCAAAGCTGACCAATTAGAAGGAAAAGAGATAAAAAACAAAGTAAAGAGTCTTGACAGCAGGTTAGACCATGCAGAAGATCGAATCTCAGGGATTGAAGACACCTAGATATTATAGAGAAAGAACATACAACCATCCAAGACAAGTCCAAGAAATATGATAGATCTATCCAACACCTGGAATACACCATCAGAAGGCCTAATCTAAGGATAATGGGTGTAGAGGAGCACCTAGAAACAGAAGTTAATGGTCTAGGAAATTTGTTTAACAGGATCCTAGCAGAGAACTTCCCAAACATACAAAAGATAGGCCTATTCAGATACAAGAAGCTTTTAGAACCCCAAATAGACCATACCAGAATAAGACATCCCACCATCACATTATAATCCACAAAAGATCAACTCAGACCAAGGAAAAGATCCTTAAAGCTGTCAAGGAGAAAAGGGTAATCACCTATAGAGGGAAACCAATTAGAATCACCTCAGATTTCTCAGCAGAGACAATCAAAGCAAGAAGAGCCTGGAATGATGTATGCCATGCCCAAAAAACAAACAACTATCAACCAAGAATACTGTTCCCAGCTAAACTCTGCTTCATAACTGAAGGCCAAATAAAAACCTTCCATAGCAAAGAAAAAATTGAAACAATACATCTCCACCAAACCAGCCATACAAAAGATTCTTAAAGATGTCCTACACATAGAAAACCAACAAGACTGCAACAAAGGCAAAGAAACTGCACCCAAACTGAGAATCCAAGAACCATAGGAAGAACCCAGTTTTTGTAGCCCCCAAGAAGGTGGATAACATGGCAGGAACTCCCAAATACCTCTCAGTCCTATCTCTTAACGTTATCGGACTGAACTCTCCAATTAAGCGATATAGAATGTCTAGTTGGATTAAAAAACTAGACCCTTCTATCTGCTACCTGCAGGAGTCACATCTTGCCCGTAAAAACAAACACATTTTCAATGTTAAAGGCTGGAACAAAATCTACCAAGCAAACGGCCCCCATAAACAGGCGGGAGTTGCAATCCTAATATCAGATAAAATAGACTTCAAATTAAAATTCGTGAGAAGAGATAAAGAAGGTCGCTACAGACTAATTAAAGGATCTCTCCTTCAGGAGGATATTACAATTCTAAATATCTATTCGCCGAACAAGGGAGCACCCAAATTTATCAAAGAAACACTATTTTCCCTCAAATCCCATATAGATCCAAAGACATTAATTGTTGGGGATTTTAAAACACCACTCTCTCCACTAGATAGATCAAATCGGCAAAAACTCAACAGAGAAACCGCAGATCTAAACAGCTGCATAGATCAACTAGACTTAACAGACATTTACTGAACATTTCACCCAGCAGCATCAGAATACACGTTTTTCTCAGCAGCACGTGGAACATTTTCTAAAATAGACCATATTTTAGGCAACAAAGCAAACTTGTCTAAATTCAGAAACATTGAAGTTATACCTTGCATTCTCTCTGACCACAAGGGAATAAAATAAGAACTCAACACCAAAAGACACCAAAGAAAGTCCGGTATCTCATGGAGGGTGAACAACACACTGCTGGATCAAGAGTGGGTCATAGAAGAGATTATAAAGGAAATTCAAATGTTCTTGCCATTCAACAAAAATGAACACACAAATTACCAGCTCCTCTGGGACACAGAAAAGGCAGTACTCACAGGCAAGTTTATAGCTCTGAGCTCCTACATCAACAAATTGGAGAGATCTGAAACTAACAATTTAATGACACATCTAAACCTCCTTGAAAAAGATCAGCAAGATAAAACCCAATCCAGTAGATGGAAAGAAATAATCAAAATTAAATCAGAATTAAATGAATTAGAATCCAAAAGAAGTATATGAAAGAATGAACAAAACAAAGAGTAGGTTCTTTGAAAAACTTAACAAAATTGACAGACCCTTAGCAAATCTTATCAGAAAAAGAAGAGAACACACCCAAATTAATAAACTCAGAGATGAGAATGGAAACATCACCACGGAAACAGCCAAGATTCAGAACACTAAAAGGGAATACTTCTCAAAACTTTTTGCTAATAAGTTTGAGAATTTGACAGAAATGGACCTTTTCCTAGCAAATATGGACATGCCAAAACTAAACCACGATGAGTTAAACCAGCTTAACAGGCCCATATCAATCATTGAAATAGAAGCAGCAATAAGAGACCTCCCAGCTAAGAAAAGTCCAGGACCAGATGGTTTTACAGCAGAATTTTACAACACCTTCAAAGCAGAGCTCACACCAATACTCCTCCAACACTTCAATGAAATTGAAAGAGAAAGCTCACTACCGAACACATTCTATGAATCCACCATAACCCTCATCCCAAAACCAGGTAGGGACTCATCAAAGAAAGAGTACTATAGAACCATTTCTTTGATGAACATTGATGCAAAACTTCTCAACAAAATTTTGGCCAATCAACTTGAACAATTCATCCAAAAAATCATACACCATGATCAAACAGGATTCATTTCAGGGATGCAAAGCTGGTTGAATATATGCAAAACAATTAATATTATTCATCACATCAACAGGAACAAAAATAAGAACCACATGGTTATCACAATAGATGCGGAAAAAGCATTCAACAAGATGAACACCTCTTTATGATGAAGGTTTTGGAAAAATTAGGAATCCATGGAACATTCCTCAATACAATAAAGGCTGTATATGACAAACCTACAGCCAGCATTAAACTCAATGGTGAAAAACTAAAGCCATTTCCTCTTAACTCAGGAACAAGACAAGGATGCCCACTCTCTCCACTTCTCTTCAATATAGTATTAGAATGCCTAGCTACAGCAATAAGAAAAGATGCAGATATAAAGGGGATCCAAGTAGGGAAAGAAGAAATAAAACTCTCCCTCTTTGCAGATGACATGATCTTGTATTTAAAGAATCCCTTAGACTCCACTCCCAAATTACTTAAGCTGATTCAAAACTTTGGCAAAGTAGCAGGTTATAAAATTAACCCCCAAAAATCAATGGCTTTTCTGTATGCCAACAATGAGAATTGTGGCTGAAATTAGGAAAGCAACTCCATTTGTAATAGCCCCACAAAAAATACAATACCTAGGAATTAACTTAACCAAAGAAGTGAAGGACCTCTATGATGAAAACTTTAAAATCTTAAAAAAGGAAATCAACACAGAACTTAAAAAATGGCAAAAGCTCCCATGCTCCTGGATTGGCAAGATTAACATCGTGAAAATGGCAATACTTCCCAAGGCTATCTACAAATTCAACGCAATACCTATCAAAATTCCAATCTCATTCTTAAAGAAATAGAAGAGACAATCCAAAAATTCATATGAAACAATAAAAGACCCCGAATAGCAAAAACGCTCCTCAATGGAAAGAACACTGCTGGAGGAATATCAATATCAAACTTCAAACTCTACTATAAAGCCATAGTAATCAAAACAGCTTGGTATTGGCATAAGAACAGACCTCAGGACCAATGGAATAGAATTGAAAACCCAGAAATGAACCTACATAATTATAGCCATCTAATCTTCGATAAGGGATCTAAAACAATAGAATGGAAGAAAGACAACCTCTTCAGTAAATGGTGCTGGCAAAATTGGTTAACTACATGTAGAAAACTACAGCTAGATCCTTATATATCACCCTGCACCAGAATCAACTCCAAATGGATCAAAGACCTTGAACTCAAGCAGACACTCTGAAAATATTACAGGATGGAATAGGACAAACGCTAGGTCTCCTTGGCTCCGGCCGAAATTTTCTGAATAGAGACCCGGAAGCACAACAAATCAAAGAAAGGTTGGACAAATGGGTTGCATAAAGTTGCAGAGCTTCTGCAGGGCAAATGACATAGGTAGCAAGATCATTAGAAAGCCCACGGATTGGGAGAAGATGTTTACTAGCCATACAACGGACCAGGTTCTCATATCTAAAATATATTTGGAACTCAAAAAATTAAACCCCCCAACAACAAATCCTCACACAAAACAACTGCCCAATAAATAAGTGGGTGAAAGACTTAAAGAGAAACTTCTCTGAAGAAGAAAGAAGGATGGCCAACAGACACATGAAGAAATGTTGAACATCCCTAGCCATAAAAGAAATGCAAATCAAAACAACATTGAGATATCACCTCACTCCAGTTAGAATGGCAAAAATCAAGAACTCTAACAACAGATGCTGGAAGGGATGTGGACAGAAAGGAACCTTACTTCATTGTTGGTGGGAATGTAAACTTGTTCAACCACTTTGGAAAGCAGTATGGAGGTTCCTCAAAAGACTTCACATAGAACTCCCCTATGACCCAGCAATCCCGCTTTTGGGCATTTACCCAAATGTTTACAAACAAGACCACACTAAAGCTAGCAGCACAACTATGGTTATTGCAGCATTATTTACCATAGCTAAGATATGGAACCAACCCAGATGCCCCTCAGTAGATGAATGGATCAAGAAAATGTGGTATATATACACAATGGAATTCTATGCCTTCATCAGAAAGAATGACATTGCCCCATTTGTTAGGAAATGGAAAGGTTTGGAAAAAATTATATTAAGTGAAGTAAGCCAGGCCCAAAGAAGCATAGGTCCCATGGTTTCCCTTATTTGCAATATCTAGTATACGTATGAGTCAAGCGGAAAAGGTCAGATAAAGTGATGTTAGGAAAATGAACCCTTAAATATGTATTTTAATGTTTTCGTTTCTTTCATGCATGTGTTTCTAACGCATTTACAAGATTATTTCTTTGTTGCCTTGTATATCCCTCCCCCACAGTGTAACCCCTGCTTTCATTATATTTGATGTCAGTATAACATGTGGTAGAGATGGGGACAAACAAGTCGTTTAAGGATTCAGGTGGACCTGTTGCAACAATGAGAAGTACAAAATGTCATGTCAAAACCAGCTTTACAATGTCGGTGTGTGGGGGGGAGGGGGGTATAATTGGGTGCGGGGAGGGGGCAAAATTGGGTGGGGGGAGGGGGGAGGCGGGGAAGGGAAGTGAAGGGTAAACAAAGGAGGAGGCTGCAATGCTTGGTAAGAAAAGTATGCATTATCCTGCCCATGTAATTGTAGCCCCTCTGTACAGTATGTTCCCAAATAAAATAAAATACAATTAAAAAAAAAAAAAGACTTCACGTAGAACTCCCCTATGACCCAGCAATCCCACTTTTGGGCATTTACCCAAATTTTTACAAACAAGACCACACTAAAGCTACGAGCACAACTATGTTTATTGCAGCATTATTTACCATAGCTAAGATATGGAACCAACCCAGATGCCCCTCAGTAGATGAATGGATCAAGAAAATGTGGTATATATACACAATGGAATTCTATGCCTCCATCAGAAAGAATGACATTGCCCCATTTGTTAGGAAATGGAAAAAACTTTGAAAAAATTATATTAAGTGAAGTAAGGCAGGCCCAAAGAAACATAGGTCCCATGGTTTCCCTTATTTGTAATATCTAGTATATGTATGAGTCAAGCGGAAAAGGTCAGATAATGTGATGTTAGGAAAATGAACACTTAGATGTGTATTTTAATGTTTTTTTTCTTTCATGCATGTGTTTCTAACACATTTATAAGATTATCTCTTTGTTGCTTTGTATGTCCCTCCCCCACAGTATAACCCCTGCTTTCACTATATTTGATGTCAGTATAACTTGTGGAGGAGATGGGGAAAAACCAGTTGTTTAAGGATACAGGTGGACCTGTTGCAACAATGAGAAGTACAAGTTGTCATGTCCAAAACGATCTTTACAACGTCGGTGCGCGGGGGTGGGGGGGGTGAAGGGGAGGAATGAGAAGGATTGGGATTTGGGGGGAGGGGGGAGGGTGGGAAGGGATGTGAAGGGTAAACAAAGGAGGAGGCTGCAATGCTTGGTAAGAAATGTACGCATTATCCTGCCCATGTAATTGTAACTCCTCTGTACTGTATGTTCACAAATAAAATAAAATTAAATTAAAAAAAAAAAAGAACGCAGAAGAGGTAAATGAAGTGCGGTAAGGAAGTGTCCTCACTTACATTGAATCTGGGTTGTCCAAAGATGGCTACTGCACTGGACCCACAAATGATATCTGCCTGTGGTGAAGCTGAAGAGGCCCTCAGGAACCACCACCATGCAACATGGGCTGCAGATGTTGGGGGAGGTAGGTATATCCATAGCTCCACCAGTGGATATGGGGAAATGGAGAACCTCGGATCACACAGACCATAGCCAGGAGGGAAGTGGGTGGACCATGAGCCCTTACCTTCCTTCTCTGCTGATTGCTACAACTAATATGTTCTCCCTGAACACACATATATCCCCTCACCCATCCTTAAACCAACACATGGAGAGGGGCACAGGGAATGCTATGGCCATGGGACAGAGGTGGCTTCTGAAGAGGGACAGAGAAGAAGATGGAGAGAGGAAGGAAGGGGAGTATGAGTATGGGTGTCTCACTTACCATGGATAGGGGTCGTCCAGAGACATGGCTCTGCTAGCAGGGTTCACACTGCCCACTTGCCTGGAAGCAGCTGCAGCCCAAGAGGGCATCACACACATGCGCAGTCACATGCCCACATGGACTATGAGGATGGAGATCCACACATCCAAGGCAAAGAGATTCTTGGGTTTCATGTAGAAGTGGCATTTGCAGCACCAGTTGGAGGAGGATGGCAGTGAACACGGCCTGGGTCCTGAGACTCTCAATGGGAGCAGTGTAACCAAGTAGCCTCAGGGAGGAGCGGGGAGTGGATGCCAGTCAGACTCGAGCCCCCCGCTTCCTTATTGGATGGCCACTGTGGTTGTACCTGCATCCAGGCTCATCCAGGTCTGCGTGCTTGTGCATGTGCAGTGTGCATGAGTAGCGTGCATGCTCATGCGCCTTGCAGGTGCCTACTCACTGTGAGTGTGTGAAGCGCACCCCTCCTTCACACTGCCCAGCTGGGATTGTTAATCTCAAACTCTGAAGAGGCTGGAGGACCCACAATCACTGGAACCCAGACCGGAGGTTAGACTTTTTCAGTTTCTACTGGAAAGCATCCAATGGAGAGTCTGGCATGGCACCCTGCTGGGTTGGAGCACTATCTATAAAATAGTTTTATATCCCATTTTCCAGCAAGCTTTATTCTCTTTTTTTTTTTTGCCAGTTCTGGGGCTTGAACTCATGGACTGGGCACTGTCCCTGAGCCTCCCTGTGCTCAAGGCCAGCACTCTACCACCTGAGTAATAGTGCCACTTCCAGCTTTTTGCTGTTTTTGTGGTATTGAGGAATCGAGCCCAGGGTTTCATGCATGTGTTAGGCAAGCACTGTACCACTAAACCACATTTGCAGCCCTTAACCTCCAGCCTCTCAGGAGATTAAGAAGCCCAGCCCAAAAGCGTGAGGGCAGGGCATGCCGCATGTGCATAACAGTGAGAGGTAAGCACGTGCTATGCACATGCGCATACATGCTGATAAGGGACACACATGCGCAGGTGCACACATACACGCACGCAGTCCCGGATGAGCCTAAACTCGGGAGACCACACGGCCACCCAGGTGTCTGCGCTGCATCTTCTCTCAGCCCCGGCCTGAGGCTGCTGGGTTCCAATGCTTCCCACTACAGTCTCAGGACCCAGGCCGCGTTCGCTGCCATCCTCCCCCAACTGGCGCTGCACCTTCCTCTGGGATGGAAACCCATGGGTGTCTCCGGCCTGGCTGCGTGTATCTCCATCCTCGTGGTCCGTGTAGACATGTGAGCACACATGGTGTGATGCCATCCCTGGCTCGGGATGGTTCGAGGTAAGTAGGCCACTTCAACCCCCACCCCAGCCGTTGACAGGAAGCACGCGGGAAATGACCGGAAGCTGGGTGAGGGGTCACACGCACGCACTTCCAGACCTGGGCGCGTGGTGCAATAGCCGCCCACAGAGAATAAAGTGAGGGTCTCAAAGGCCTGGCTGATTTTCCTCCCTTGTATGGCCCCAGGGTGGTCAGTTCCACCGCGGTGGGGTAGGGCGGTGGGGTGGGGTTAGGTGAAGTGGCCCACTTACCTTGAACCAGCCCTAGTCCAGCAGGGCACCAAAGGCATGCGGGACAACACATCCACACGAACTATGAAGAAGCAGATCCATTTGTGCAAGAGGAGTACAAACTCTTTTCAAGATCAGGATTCCTAGAATCATGTCTAATACTATACATGGCTAATTCTATAAACTATCCACTTGCATAAAAGAAAAAAATCTAATATACTAGATGAAAAGGCAGACAAGACAGTGGTTCAAAACAGCAGTTAAACATGGATGTGAAACAGAGTTGAGCATCCCATACAAATAAGGCTAAAGAAATCTGGAGAGTCTAAATCATTGCACACATGCACAAACATGAACATGCTTATACTTTACATACAGAATAACATAGGAGAATATTTCTGCATGTACTTGATTAAAGATACCTCCTGGTAATAATTTGACAACACTGAATTCAAAGCCAGAATCCCTGGGATTCGAGAACAGATCAGATTGCAAATTAGTTGAGCCATCTTCTCAGTCATTCACTCCTTGAAGCCTCACTTTTTCTCATGGCTAAAGGAAGAGCTCTAGCAATTTATGTGCTATAATATTTATGACTAATTTGAGCTAGAATAAGTATTACAAGTAGAGCAAAGCTCATGAAGAATAGGCCCATTCCTATGAATGGCTTGAAGTCAACTATCCTTTGTTCACCATTTATCTGCCCTTCATGCAGCAAATATATACTTAGTAATTACTGTATGCCAAGCACCACTTTAAGAGATTCAACATGCATAGATTATATTCTTTCCCATAGAGAATTCAACAAGAAGCCATGTGCTGGTGGCTCATGGCTATAATCCTAGCTACTGAGGATCTGAGAATTGTGGTTCAAGGCCTACCCAGTCAGGAAAGTCCATGATATTCTTATTTCCAATTAATCACAGAAAAATCCAGAAGTGGCATTGTGGCTCAAATCAAGTGATATTCTCAGGAACAATGCCAAGGCCCAGAGTTCAAGACTTATAACCAATAGCAACAAAAATTTAACAAGGTCAATTGCAGTAGCTTAAATTTATAATCCCAGTTATTGGAGAGGCAGAGTCAAAGACAATCTTGTTTAGAAAATTGGAAAGATCGGGGCTGGGAAGGTGGCTCAGTGGTAGAGTGCTTGCCTTGCATGCATGAAGCCGTGGATTTGATTCCTCATCACCACATAAGCAAAAAGGAAAAAGCTGGAAGTGGTGCTGTGGCTCAAGTGGTAGAGCACTATCTTTGAGCTGAAGAGCTGAGGGACAGAGCCCAGGCCCAGAGTTCAGGCCCCATGACCGGACCCCCCCCAAAGAAAAAAAAAGAAAATTGGAAAGATCACTTCTGAATCAATAGCTGACAGTGGTGCTGTGTGTCATCCCAACTATATTAGAAGTATAAATAGGCGAATCATGGTTCAGGCCACCTGGGAATAACCATGAGGTGAGACCTTTTCTGAAAAATGAAGCAAAAATGGCTGGAAGCCTGGCTCAGGTGGTAGAATACCTGCCTAACAAGCTAAAACACCACTAACATAAAGATGGAGGAAGAGGAAGAGAGGGAAAAAGAACAGGAGGAGATTAATGAAGGAGGAGGCTAATTAAAGGTAAATTTGCCTTCAGGATCTGGCTAAGATTCTCTTACTGGTAGTGGACATGAATTTATTTAGCAACATGAAATTTGCATGCCCATGTTTGTATCTGTATTTTCTTGTAAATCATATTAGAATTTTTGCTACAAAGATTACATATAGCCATATACACATATGCACACTTCCATGTTCTGCATTCTGTCAGCCTTATTAATATTGCTAAGCATAGTTTTTGTTTAGTTCACTTCTCCAAGTTGGTTCACAGGACTATCCTCAATAGATTCCACACCTGGGTTTGGCCAAAGCGATACTATTACTTGTACAGCAACTATGGGAAGAAGTGCCATGTATACCTTGACTCCCCTAGGTGGTGCAATGAAGCACAAAGTTCCCCTAGGGCATTCAGTGGTCTCACTTCGTCATATGTCTCATTCTCTTTTCCATGTCCATTTCCTGGAGGATGAAATCCTTTATCTTTCTTTTTTCCTCTTCAGGATGGTCTCTGGCAATTTTTCTTCTTATTTTGACTTGCCAGCCATTCCTAACATCCCTGCAATTTTGCCAGAACCAGGGTTGATATTCACTTGGAAACTTTTATTAAAATAAAATATCTAAGCAAGATGACCTTGGTTATGAATTTGTGTATCCATTGTGTGTGTGTGTGTGTGTGTGTGTGTGTGTGTGTGTGTGTGTGTGTGTGTGTGTGTGTTGGATCTGGGGCTTGAACTTGAACTCAGGGCTTATGGTTTTGTCCATGAGCTTTATTAGCTCAAAGATAGCACCCTATCACTTGAGCCATAGCCACATTCAGCTTTTGGGTGGCTAATTGAAGATAAAAATATCATGCACTTTCTTGCCCAGGCTGGCTTCAAACTATTGGCTATACATGTTTAGAGAATTGAAGTTAGATACTTACATATCATCCTGCATCAGATCACAGACCTTGAAGTAAGAGCAGACCCTCTGAAAATATGAGAGGAAAGATAGGAGATACACTAGGACTCTTTGGCACAGGTTGAAACTTCCTAAATAAAGATCCAGAAACACAACAAATACAAGAAAAGCTGGATAAAGTGGGATTGCATTAAACTGTGGAGCTTCTGCATGTCAAAGGACATAGCTAGCAAGATAAATGAATGATACAAAATACTTAAGAAGCCCTCTCTGACTGCCTGTAAGTGGGGAAAAAAAGCCCAAACACACAAAACCTTCAATAGCCTTTGAGAGTTTGGATGGTACTTACCCCATAGTGAAATACACAAAAGGAGATATCATTGGTTTGCAAAATTTAATATTTTTAATCTTTATTTACCATTGATCATTTACTTTAGGCCATGAACCATACATTCCTTTACTTCCCCAGTGTATGACCTGTGAGAAAGAGAAGGGTTATTTATACGTATAGTGTGACTAACAGACATCACAAATGAATCCCCATGAATTATCATGGCATCATGCAGCTTGGTCTCCAGCTTCTCCACTTGCATAATGGAATCTCTCAAGGCTCTGTAGCAAGTCCTCAAATTGCTGGGCTGTTGGTTATTAGCTGTAATCCTACCTACCTAGAAGGCTGAAGATTATGACTCAAAACCAGCCCAAGCAGACAAATCCAAGAGATTCTTATTGCTAGTTAACCAGTAAGAATAAAGTATCGGGGTAGCTGGGGTTGGGGGGGGTTGTTGAAGTGTAAATGTGGCTCAAGTTATAGAGCTCCAGCCCCGAATGAAAGAGTTAAATGCGAGAGTGAGACCCCCTCAGTTAAGCTCTAGTACCAGCAAACACACACACACACACACACACACACACACACACACACACACACACACACACACACGTCCTAGAATTATGGTCACATGGTCATATGTTTCTCCTAGCTTTTTAAAAGTAAGATAGTTCAATTGAAATCAGGCTAACTTTTGTCATCACTTTCCTCTAATGACAGTGGAGATGTTAGTAGCAAATGAAGACACATTTCGGGGGATAGTGACATACCTATGTTTAGCTATTGACAGTCATCACAACGTAGGATATGAATATAATAATACTGCCAAATTATGACACATAATACAGGAGCAGAGGTTGGGTCACCACATCAACTTGACACCTCTTTCACTCCTAATTTTACTTTTATATTTTCTATTTTTCCTAAAAGAAGGCTTCTAAAATTGGATTTATACCTGAAGGGTGTGAGGTGTAATCAAAATTTAAATTCAGGTCTGTTTGATTTCAAAACCAGCCCTTGTTATGGTTTAGAATTAAACAATTAATTAAAAATTAATCATTAATTTCTATTATATTTTTATTTTCTTTAGGTAGTTACAATACAACACAGCACATTAGAAATACATTGCCATTCCCCGCCCCGCTTTTTTTTGTCAGTTGTAGAGCTTGAACTCTGGGCCTGGGTGCTGTCACTCAGCTCTTCAGCTCAAGGCTAGCACTCTACCACTTGAGCCTCAGTGCCACTTCTGATTTTCTGGTGGTTTATTGAAAATAAGAATCTCACGGACTTTTGTGCCTGGGCTGGCTTTAAACCATGATCCTCAGATCTCAGCCTCCTCACTAATTAGGATTACAGGCATGAGCCACCAGGGCCTGGCAAGTGAAGCATCCTTTACTCATAATGGCTGTGAACCAGTGACTGCAAGCAGACTCATACCCCCCAAAAACTTGCAGTGCCTAATGCAGCTAGCGCAAAGTTTTTGAAGGCAAAAGCCACATCAAGGCAGATGTCACATGGTATGGGAACTAGCAAAGTGTATTTTACAGAAGCAAAGCAAGCTATCCAGGGGTAACAATCAGGGTCAATCAAGGGCCAGTTATCTAAGGGGAACAATAAAGGATATGCAAGGGCAAGTATTCTCTGGAACACATTTTTTTCTGGAGCTAAACAACCCATGATACATCTGCAATTTAACAACTCACAACACAGCTGTAGTTCAAAGAGAGTCCTATGTCACCTCTACAGTTCTTGGAACTGGGTGAAAATTTCCTAACACCTATTAAGACACCAAGATGTTGCTGAGGACAGATAGTATTATTTAGACAAAGTATCCATATTTCACCATCTGAGGCTGTTTTTCATTTTTCTCTGATTGTTCTTGAAATATGGATACTGGTTCTAACTGGCAGCATCTTTGACATGTTGATGGATGAGAGACTTTCTAAAAACTCTTATAGGTGAATCCTAACCCCTACCCCTAGGTGATAGGCATGCCTGAATTGTTAGAGGCAGGGGCACAGACTTGGACAATAGGTTACTGGACCACCAGACCTGTACCATGAACTCATGAGACTCTTTGAACTCTCAAGTTCCTCACGACCCTTTCCCTGACCATGACCGTATTTAGGTCCCAACACCTCAGCATCATTTTGTGCCATGCCTCACGTCTCATGGCCCTCCTCAAGTCACCATGGCATCCCTCTCAACTCTCCATTAGAGTTTATCTGGTTTGTTTTTCTGCTCTTTCTTTCCTATCTACATGCCTCAGTGTTTTAAAACAGTTCTAAGTATATTTGAGGCTGTGAGTTTCTTGGGAACATGTATCCCTCACAGTTGTTGGCTTTCTAATAAAGACTCCTGATTGGAACTTTCAGACTGTGACTTCTCTCTATCTTGTGATCAAATTCCTGTATAACATTCTGAGGCTACTATTTACTTTCCTAAGGAAGGGCTTTAAGTTGGTTCTTTTTGTTCCTAAGTAGGTTTTGGTTATCTCAAATGTATTAAATCTTAAACATTTTTGGCATTTTAAAAAATTCACCCACATTTGTCATTTTTTTTGAAAATATGTATTTTTATTGTAAAGATATTGTACAGAGGAATTACAGTTACGTGAGTAAGGTAATGAGTACATTTCTTATCGAACATTGTTACCTCCTCCTTTGTTTTTTCCCCTACTGTCTCTTCCCTCCCCATGTCCCCAACTCTCCCCCACCATAGTTGTAAAGTTCATTTTCACCATAGTGTCTTGTACATCTCATTGTTACAATGGGCCAAAATGTATCATTATTTCTGCTTTTTGTTATTTTCCTTCCCCTTCCCAAATTAGAAAAATGTATGTACAAGATGCAGGGCACCAGAATCAAATGCAGTGAAAACAGGGGTTATACCATGGAAGAAGAATATACAAGAGAAATAAAAAAAATCACATAGTACATTATAAGTACATTAAAAACAACAGCAAGAAAGATAAAACCTCTTGTGTCCCTATCTTGGGATTCATTTCACTTAGCATCATCTTATATGGTCATATGCACATAGATTTTAAATAGGGATACAGGTGGACCCATTGAATGGATAAGATGTACAAGTCGTTATGTTGAAAAATGAACTTTACAACTTTGGTGCGGGGAGGGGGGCGGGTAGCGGGGATGATTGGGTGGGGACAGGGAGGAGGATGGGAAGGGATTTGAAGGGGAAACTAAGGAGGAGGCTACAATGTTTGATAAGAAATGTACTCATTATCTTGCCCATATAATTTTAATCCCTCTTTACAGTATTTTCACAATAAAAAATAAAAAAAGAAATAAAAAATGAAAAAAAGAGGTTGGTATAATTTGTGGAGGGGAAGGGAAAAACAAATCGTTTAAATAGGGATATAGGTGGATCCATTGCAACAATGAGATGTAACAAGACTTTATGTGGAAAAATGAAGTTTAACTTTGGTGTGCGGGGAAGAAGATTGGGTGAGGGGTGGGGGGAGGATGGGAAGGAATGGGAAGGGGAAACAAAGGAAGAGGCTACAATGCTTGATAAGAAATGTACTCATTATCTTGCCCATGTAATTGTAACCCCTCTGTACAGTATTTTCACAAGAAAAAACGAAAAAAAGAAAAAAAGAAAGAAAAATTTCCAAGGCATCTCTGATGCCATCTCTCCCTTTCTGACACCTTACCCTTTAATTTTGTATTTTCTATTGCTCTTTCTATTGCTTGCATTTCTCTCCTCTGCCTAGATTGTACTTTCTATCACTCATCTGAAATAATTAAGCAACTATCAATGCCATCCACTAGAATGGAAGGTATAACTTGGACATGAAAGATGTCTATCTCTCTGATTCTAAATAGAGATTGAGGATTATTTGGGGAACTTCAAAAAAAGTTGCAAGTAACAATTTTCAGGTAACCTACCTGAAATATGTTTTAGTATCCCTGCCTTTTTTAAGTTTACATTTCAATGACATAATCTAAATAATTAGAGGAGGAATGGGGCTGGTGTGCAACTTCTTCTTTGAGGGAGATTGTTGATGACAATTCAGCTAAAGCACCGAAAGCCCTTAGGGGAGGAAGGCAGGGGTGACAATGGGAGCAACACTATCAGACATCCCATTCTCCAAAGGATAATTTTGTGTCTGCATCATTTTTGAGAGAGTTAATAACTGCAAGGCTATTCAAGATTCATCTGGTCTAAGGGTGATAACTTGTTTTCTGCTAATACTGATGAGTTTTCTTTGGTCTATATCATGGTCTTCATAAAAATTATGCCAGCACATAAAAATTCTGAAGATCTATACTAATGCAAGCTGTGAGTCTTAAGAACCATTAGGAGATTTGACAATTCAAATTTCATTATGGCAAATGTTGGCTCAATCTGATCATTTATATTTGTTTGTTTGTTTATGCCAGTACTAGGGTTTGAACTGAGAGCCCGAGTTTGTTTTGCTTAAGGCTCATGCTCTACCATTTGAGCCACAGCTACAATTTTGGGTTTTGGTGGTTAATTGGAGATAAGAATCTCACAGAATTTCCTAGTTGGGCTAGATCTTATCCTGTTTATTTTTTGAAATTAATTTAATTTATTGTTATAGAGTTGAGATACAGAGGGATTACAATTCTTTTTTTTGGGGGGGTCCGGTTTTGGGGCCTGAACTCTGGGCCTCAGCTCTTCAGCTCAAGGCTAGTGTTCTACCACTTGAGCCACAGCAGCACTTCCGACTTTTTTCCTTTTGCTTATGTGGTCCTGAGGAATCTAACCCAGGGCCTCATGCAAGCAAGGCAAGCACTCTACCGCTGAGTCACCTTCCCAGTCCGGGGTTACAATTTCTTAAGTCACCTATTCAGTACATTTCCCTTTTATCTGTTTTTTAAAATTTAATTTTATTGTCAAGGTGATATACAGAGGGGTTACAGTTACATACATAAGATAGTGAGTACATTTCTTGTGGAACATTGTTACTCTCTCCCTCATTTTTCTCCCACTTTCCCTCCTCCACAAGGTCCCCTCCCCAGGTTGTAAAGTTTCTTTCCAACATACTGTCTTTTGAGTATCACTGTTGCATTGGCTCTCATTTTGAGTAGCTAGGATTACAGATGTGATCCACCAGCACCTAGCTTAAGCTGCCCCTTTAAATGGAGGTATTCAGTAGATATTGATGTCTAACCTTACAATTGCTCATTTACTTTTTTTTTTATTACAAATGTGATCTCCTAATCTCACAAGTGTTAAAATTGATGTTCCAAATTCATGTAGATAGGCATGTCATATTTTCATTTGTAGAGCTCTTTCTACATCCCACATTGTTTCCCAACACTACTTGAATCTAATCATTTGTAATATGCAGAAGCAATGACATGAATACTATTAGAGACACAAAATTCAGGTAACACCTTACCTTAGCACCTCCTTTTTAGTACAATGCAGTTTGCTCAGGAATTATTGTCATTGGGCCAACCAACAGCTCTAACCTACTTGATTACCTAACTTGCAGTTGTGTTCCTACTATAAAACTCATTGTCTATTGAAGCAAGCACACAATCTTCATTTGTATTTCTTACAAACTTGCTCAAACCACATGTGCTGAGGGTCAAGCCTTCTTCCTAGAGTTGTAACCACTTTTCTTTTAGTTTCTAATCAGCTAGGGGAAAATAAGAAACTAAAACTGATTGTATAGTTTGTTGTCATATTAAAAATTCCTTTTCTCTGTATCTTTAAATATTATTGGTTGCAAACTCCTTATTATCATTACACAAGAAAATTCCAAGTGAACAGAGATTGCAAAAGTTCAAAAGCAGATGAATAAGCACATCAGTGAGGACACTCACAGTGAGCCACACACACACAAGTCACTGCCATTGTTCCATCTCTATTCTCTCTAGCAGGCTGACTGTCAAAGGAAGCACTGGAATTATTGTTGGGTTGCCTTCAGCCTTGAAAAGTCACTTTGCCTATGAACACTACAAGCAAAGCAGTATTGTTTGTTAAAGAGTACAGGTACAAGTACAGGAATATTCCATAGCTAAAGACTTGTGCAGAAAAAGCACATAACCAATAGCTAATCCTTAGAGGGATATAAAAGTGTGATTCCTTTAGTCTGGATAATCCTGACAAGTAAGTTTCCACATAGTTTTCCAGAGTTTGGCTGTAGTATAGCAGTGATCAATTATCTACGACAATAGTTGACTTGATAACTAACAAATCACTTGGCGGTGGCCCTCCTTCTTCTGAGTGCTTTCTTCCTTACCTACCCATGTTCTTTGCATCTGTAAGAAGTCTATTTGACTCAGAGATCTTTGGCTCAGAGTTTGATTTGAAGGATACTTCAAGTAAGATAGAATCACTTAAGATTTCCAGAATGTCTCTTATAATAGAGAATAGATATGTAAATAGTTACAAGAGTAACGTCACAGAGGAACTTCAGGGAAAACAATTCCATTTGCTAAAATTAGACATGGTGTCAAATTACAATGTGTCATTTGAAGTAAGTGGAGAATAGTCCTGATTAGATAAAATAGTACCAGCAGCTCAACTATTTCTGCCTTTGATTCTCATGAAAGTTGTATAAGTGTTTTTAAACATTTTATAGGGTGCTTTCTTATGTTCTAATTTTTATAAATGAAGAAATGGGCATTTGGAGAAATAATTCAATCTGTATAAAGTTGTTCTGCCTGCAAATGGCAGGTTTAAGATTTAAACCTAGTAAATACCTCCTGATAGTCAGAGTTCTTTATGGCATTAAAAGAAAATAGCCTTTCAAGGCAGAGCAAGGTAAGCTTGAATTTTTTCATGTATTAGCTGAACAGAAATTAACAGCTAAGTCTATTATCTCAACTGAAATGGAGATAATTAGTCTGAAGGTCTTGGTATAAGGTTTTACTGAAATGTAACATGTAATATATTTTGTCCAATGCTTGTCATTAAGTATGAATTAAAAAATAAGCAACCCTTTTGTGACAGTAACAACGATCATTGGGGGCATGTGAAAACTTCATGTGTTACATCTAAAAATCAGTCTTCTCAGCCTCTGATGGGGTAGTTTAGTTCTGGAGTATAATTTTAAATGATGGAAAATGAGGTTGCCATACAAACTTAGAAACGAGTATTTAGACATTTATGTCAGTTTCAAGTAGTTGACTATGTTCTGCAGAAACAAACCATCAAGGATTTTAAGCAGGGATGAAGAAGGCATGTTAGTCATGCATTTTGGGATTAAGTATACTGGGGGTGACATAAGATGGCAACCTAGAATCACTAAGAATGAAAGATTAGAGGCCTGCAGACTTTTCTGGAAGGCTTTGGGTTCTGATGTAGAATTTTACCCATTCTTATTGTTTTCTAACACTTGTAATTATACACAAAAATGATTAAATGTGAGTGAAATCAGAGGTGGGTGTGTGAGAGAGATAGAGAGATTAGAAGAGAAAGTGGGAGGTAAAGAGGGAGAAAGACAGAAAGAGAGAGAAAAGGGAAGGAAGGAGGGAGAAAGGAAGAAAGAGAAAGAAAAAGAGGGAAAGAGAGAGAGAAGAGAGAAAGTGAGAGAGAGGGAGGGAGGGAGGGAGAAAGGGAGGCAGGCAGGAAGGAAGGAAGGAAGGAAGGAAAGAAGGAAGGGAGGGAGGGAGGGAGGGAAATCAGGAGGAAGGGAGGAAGGGAGGGGTAAAAGAGAGGAAGAAAGAAGGAAAGAGAAAGGAAGGAAGGAAGCAAAACAGGAAATAGTTGGGCTGAACTATCATGAAAAGGAATAAATAATCACCAAAAACATTGAAAGCATTCCAGGAATTCTAGTCAAGTCAAATTATTTCCTCTGAGGGAATCCGTGTCTATGATAGCCAGTCTCCAAGATGCAATCTGATGATCAACATCTCCTGGAACTCATAATCTTAGGTAGCTAGCCCCTTTCCCACATCAAATCAGTACTATAGATATGTGACTAACAAAATACTAATGGAAAAGGTAGTCTGTAAACAGTTTTCATCTTGATTCCCTAAATCACTCAAACATGTGTACAACCAAGCAGCTCCATGCAAAAGTCATAATAGAGAGAAACCGGTTTCAAGTAGACTGTCCAAGCCAGCTTGTCCTTCCTTCAGATGACTAGTCCAGGTTGACTTCAGACTGCACTGCATGAAAGACTGAGAAAGGACAGACGAACCTAGCCCTTTGGACTTCTTGATCCACAGAAACTATGAGAATGTATAAGGTAATGATTGCTGTTTTAAGCTATAAAGTTTGGGCATCAATTATATGCAGCAAAAACTAAAGTACTAATATTTTTCGAGTCTATCCTATATGCCAGAAATTCTATAGGTAATTTTATACTGTCCTAGAAATTCTAAGATTTTTCAATACTAGGTATTGAAATGTTGTTCATTTCTATGCCTACTCTTTTGATGCAGAGAAACAGAGAGAGGGGGGGAAGAGAGAGAGAGAGAGAAAGAAAGAAAGAAAGAAAGAAAGAAAGAAAGAAAGAAAGAAAGAAAGAAAGAAAGAAAGAAAGAAAGAAGGAAGGAAGGAAGGAAAGAAAGAAGGAAGGAAGGAAGGAAAGAAAGAAGGAAGGAAGGAAAGAAAGAAAGAAAGAAAGAGAGATATGAACACTTAACAGAATTTTGAAACGTTAAGGAGAGTCCATTATAAGTGACAATGGTCTTTAAGCTATTTTATTCTAGTCTAGGGTTTCTTTAAACTTTGGTTAAAGAAACAGCTTGGGTAGACTCCGGGATGCAGAAATAGATGGATAAAATGCAATAGCAAAGATGCCACAAAATACTATCCTCTCTTAGAGCGTGAGCTAGGATGAAAAGAATGGGATAAGTCTAGGAGAAGAGGAAAAAATTTGAGCAAAAAGAAAGAAAGAAAGAAAAGGACAAATGAGAATTAATGAGAAATGTGAAGCAAAATGGATTTTCTCTGAAAGGCACCTGAGACTTAGTGCCAACCAGTAATTCACTACTGATAGTAATCAAATGTCCAGCTCCATTTTGTAAAGCTTTGGAATACTCAGGAGTCACTGCTGTGGTGGGTACATTAAGGAAGAAAGAAAGCAAGATACCAATGAATCAGTTAATACCTTGACTAGAACTAAAGTTTATATGTTTGTTCCAAAGGAAGTTTAGCACATTTAGGAGTTGAGCTTTTCTTCAAATTTTAGGTAAAATTATCTTCCCAGCCTTTATTTACCAAAAATTCTCATTCATGTTACTTATAAACCTCCAGGGGTTCATAAATATTCACATATACAAATTAAGTGCTGATAGGGTGATAGAATTTCATGCATGAGTGAACACCTTAGAATTTATTTTCATAATCTTCAATTTGTAAAGCCCAGAGCAGTTTGTTTTCTCATTTGCAGAGTGTGACTTTGGAACTGTGATTGATTAATTCCTTATATGAGAATCTTTGTTTAGAACCAGTAACAAAAGTATTCGTAGCATTAAAATGGAAATTATAGGATTGAAAAGTAAAACTTTCTTGTATAGAGAATTATACTGTGACCTATGATTGTGTCTCTGAATAACACCTTTGTTTAAAAGGGGTGGGGGAGATTGTCTGTCTTTAGTCAGTAGGCATGTAAGGATAAAGCTATCATCTGACAATGTGTTTATGAGAGAACACCAAGGTGATATATTTTGTCTTTTTTGAAGACTGGTCATTATTCATTTTTCAAAGAGCTATCTTTATGCCAACAGAATAAAAATGATAATTTGTGTCCTGATTTCCAAACAATTTATTTGAAAGGTGTTTATTTTGGGATACCTTTTGGAAAAAAATGATTGTGAACCTTGGAATTAACATAATGAATGTACTTTATCTTCATTTTCCTTTTAATTAATGCCCACAGTTTTAAATTTCATTGTTAACTAACCTAAAAAAAGTTTTCAGTACACATATCCCTGGCTCTGATGAAACATTCAGTCAGGGCAGTTATGGAAGATATAATACCAGTGGAAGCAAAATTTTCCCAATGGGGAATTATTATTGAAACTGTACATATAGAGTGAGAAAAATATAAAACTATGAAGTTTAAAATTCTCACCACAATGAAAATCTGGTTACAGAACTAATAGGAACTTTAATTTCTAATCATTCTAACCTACTGTATTTGGTAAGGTGATGTAGTTAATAAAAGAAATTCCCATATCTGGGAAAGTGGCTTAGTGATAGCATTCTTGCCTTGCATGCATGAAGCCCTGGGTTTGATTCCTCAGTATCACATAAACAGAAAAATTCAGAAGTGGCACTGTGGCTCAAGTGATAGAGCACTAGCCTTGAGCAGAAGGAGCTCAGAGACAGTGCCCAGACCCTGAGTTACAGCCCCAGGTCTGGCAAAAAATAAACACTAAAATAAAATAAAATAAAATCCCATATCTCAGAGGGTCCATTTGAGAGAAAATTTCCTTCACTGAGGTCAAAGACTGATTGAAAAATAACTTCCTACAAAATGATTCAAAGATTCATATTCTTTCATCCTGTGGCTTTAACAACTTCATTAAGTTGTTTTCAAGAACATTACTTTCATTTTTGTCAAACCTGAAGGGAAAAGGACAGAGACAACTACACAAGGTACCTGTTATGGACTGGCCCTAAAGGAGTATGCATTTTCTTTGCTCTCATTCTATTGAGTGGAGTCACTTTGCAGTAACGTTAAGATACTGTCAGCAATAAATTCAGTCTAGCTGGATGCCTAGAAAGAACAGAAAAATTCGATGTCAACAGCTAGAATTTTCTACCATAATAGCCAAATGCTTTGTACGTTTTATTGTCATTGTGATATCTAAAAGAAAATGAAAAATTTCAATATTTAGGAAGAATAAACTAAAATATAACTTTTCATTTCCTTTTTTTTCAGTACTGCATTTTTGAGCTCATGGTTTTGCCCTGCAAGTGTTGTACCAATTAAGCCATTCCCCAAGTTGTTTTTGTTTCAGTTATTTTTCTAAAGAGATCTTCTGGTCTATGCCTGGACTATTCTAGACCCTCTTGTTTACCTTTCCCACTTAAACTTGGCATAGGCCATTACACCCAGTTTTTATTGGTTGAGATGGAGTCTCCAACTTTTTACCCAGGCTGACCTTGAACCACAACCCTCCCAATATTTACCTCCTCAGTAGATTGGATTACAGGCATGAGACACCAGGCTTCTCCTCCATCATTAATTTTTCTAAGATCTCAAATTTGTCATTTTACAGTTCAGGGAACAAAATAAACATGTTGCTTAGCCTTTGTGCTATATGAGCAATTCAAAATCTATATTTATTTTTGTTTAATTTTGGTTTTGACATATGAACCTGAAATCTTTACCTTTAAACAGTTCACATATTCTATTTTGTCATTATTGACCTAAGTAGAAATCAAAAAGGGTTTATGTTGCCAAATTATCACACCATGTGGCCTAGAGCTCTCCTCACATTTTCTTGTCCCTGTCCTAAAAATTATTCTTGTAGTTTCTCTTCCTCTCAAATATCTCAAAATAAATCTCTGTGCTATAATTAAAAGAAGCAGTATACTCTGGTAATGGGAATAATGGGCGTGTTCTTGATTCAATTTGTTTCTCAGCTCAAGTTTACCATAAGAGCTCTTTTTGGTACAGGGATTCTCAAGGGAAATCAAGAGAATGTAAGAAACTTGCTGAGAATTTCCAGGACAAGTGCAAGGTGGAGGCTATGACATGTCTATGACACCTGCAATTTCCAGAGCAGCTTTTGTCCCCTAAACTAGGAACATCTGTCGATAACACCCCTGCCCTTTTCATCTAATTTCAACTCAGTCATCAAATATATTAAACTTGAAATGCTCTATTTCATGAAGGTGTTAGTATTGCTGTAATTTGTTGAGAAATGAAAGAATATTCATTATATATTATGTTAAACGATTCTTTGTCTACTGAGTGACTTGAATAATAGAAGGTTGTCTTTGAATTCACCCTGGTTATAAGATTTTTTTTTCCTTAAGATTGCTGCTGGGCATTTTATCCCAGTAAACATATAGCAATTTGCTTTACATTAGGAAATTTTTGTATTTCTTTAAATACCCCACATTTTATTGGCAATAAAGGAATTTTCAAAAAAGGAGCAAGGTAGAAATATCATATTAATCAGTTTTCTAATTTTCCAAGTTCAATTCTTATTCTTACCTATAAAAGATAGTTGATGTTTACCTATTGATATTGATATTGCATACACAAGGTAATGAATACATTTCTTTTTTTTTTTTTTTTTGGGTCGAGTTGTGGGCCTGAACTCTGGGCCTGGGCACTGTCCCTCAGCTCTTCAGCTCAAGGCTAGCACTCTACCATTTGAGCCACAGCGCCACTTCCGGCTTTTTTTCTTTTTGCTTATGTGGTGCTGAGGAATCGAACCCAGGGCCTCATGCATGCAAGGCAAGCGCTCTACCACTGAGCCACCTTCCCAGCCCATGAATACATTTCTTATCAAGCATTGTTGCCTCCTCCTTTGTTTCCCCTTACCGTCCCTGCCCTCCCATCCCCCACAACTTGTAAAGTTCATTTTTTGATATAACCTCTTGTACATCTTATTGAGTGTTCATTTGAAAGAGTAATCAATAAATGTTTATTAACAAATATTTATTTTTGTGCTGCTATATGCTAGCTTTGGTCTTAAGATCTAGATGACAATCAAAAGAAGCCATAAACTCTACTTTAAGAAGCTTTCATTCTAAGATGGAGAAAGACAGTAAGATGTGAAAATATAGAGAAGGAGATAATTGTGGAGAGTTAAGACTTTGAACTACGGATGGGGACTGGTGGCTAATGCCTGTAATCCTAGCTATTCAAAAGGCTGAGATCTGAGGAACATGGTTTGAAGCCAACACAGGCAGGAAAATCCATGGAACTCCTATCTCTAATTGAACACCAAAAAACTGGAAGTGCCACTGTAGCTCAAGTGGTAGCAAGCTAGTTTTGAGTACAAAAGCTCCCATGCCCTGAGTTCTAATCCCAGTACCCACAAAAAATAAACTACTGTAAATTCACAACTGGTTGAAGACCCAGGAAAACTACGATTGCAAAGACTGAACGTTTTGTTTGTTGGTGGAATGTCACAAAGGTCACTATGACCAAAACAAGGTGAGGGAATGGGAAGCTGAAACAATAAGGTTAGAGAAGTCAATAGAGAACACAGAAAGATAACAAAAAAGGCCTAGTTATAAGCATTATGCTCACGTTTGGTCCTCAACTCAGCCCAGACCTGAGCTGCTCCCAGGCCTAGAGTTCTCACCGTACACCTGGCCTCTCCCTCTCTCTGCCAGGCCCACCTGAGCTCCCACCTACCTCACTTCCTGCCCCAGACCCTCCTGCTACCTGCTTATGGACAGGTGCCATGTGCTCCCTCTTGAGGGAAATATGACTTCTCTAATAAACCTTGTAATAACCTTTCTCCTATGCCTGCTTGCCTCCATGTGGTCCCCTGGGACGTATGTGAAGCTCTTTCATTGATGGCCTTTCAATAGTGAAAGGTGCTGTGGCACCTTAAAAGTCAAGAAGAACAAAGTGAGGGGTGGTGTTAAAAGCTGCTGAGATTCAAGGTATATTTGAAGGTAGAAGTTAAAGGGCAGAGGTTAAAATGTGGAATCTAGGGCAACTCCAAAGCACCCAGAGTACTATGGTATCATTTGTTGTATTAGAGATGATTTGATGATATTTATTCATTCAAACATTTATTAAGTGATTATTTTGTGTCAGACACTATATTCAACCTGTAGTCAGAGATAACCCTCCAAAGAATTCTAATCTAAGCAAGGAATTCTGAGGGCTGGCATTAGGCAGAGGTAGAATGATGTAGAGGAAATGACAAATTTAAGAAGTATGTGGGAGTCGGAGTTGGCAGGGTGTGGTGCCTCATGTTGAGAGTAAGAAGGACTCTAGGAGCACTTTAAAATTTCTGATGCAAGTGATAGATGGAATTGCTATTAATAAAGACATGGAATGTGTAAGAGTAAATTAGTTTGTGGAGAGATGTTAATATAGACCTCTAGATTTGCGTGATGTCAGTGCCATCGATTTACCAACTTTAAAGTTTCCTCATAAACATCTCTCTTAATGGCACATACAAATCTCAAAGACAGTGACTAGAGACATTATTTCATTTGGAGTTAATAAATGGTGACTTTCGAATTCTTAAAAAGAAAGAATGAAATCGGTTTGTGGAGAAAGTTATCATAACATCAGCAATGGCAGATCCTGAGTGAGTACTTACTGCTTCCGGTGTAATAGACACTACTCTTACTACTTAACATAAACAACCTCATTTCATAATTAAGACATTTATATTGATGGCACTGTTATTGTCCCTGTTCTTGCATAAGCATTGCCTGGAACTTGGAGAAGTAACTTACTCAATGTCAACATATTCAGGGATTAGGAGTGCTAGGTCTTGAATGTTTTCCTTATGACAATGTTTGTAGCAGTTGGGTTTCAGAAGATTTGTGAACTTGGACTCTGAAGTTGAGATACAAGCTGGAGACAAATATTTGGAAATCATCAGCATAAAAATGATGCTCTGACTGCATACCATCAATGGATGCCTTCTTCCTATCTCACTGTTGTGCCTCTCCTATTGTATGACCCAGGATCATTTTCCATGTAAGCTATTTGCATTTGAATCCATGTCCCAAAGTCTGCTTCTAAGGAGCTAGACCTCAGAGAGAAACTGATGAAAAGGTAATAGAGGACGAGGAATAAAGGACACTAAAAGTTTTCTTAGGACTTAGTTAAGAAAGTAGGGAAATAAACAGGAAAATAATATCACAAGAGAATTCAGGACTACTTTTTTTTATTTATTTTATTTGAGAACATGTTGTACAGAGGGGGTACAATTACATGGGCAGGATAATGCATACATTTCTTACCAAGCATTGCAGCCTCCTCCTCTGTTTACCCTTCACCTCCCTTCCCAGCCTCCCCCCTCCCCCCCACCCAATCATACCCCCCTCCCCCCCCACACCGACATTGTAAAGCTGGTTTTGACATGACATTTTGTACTTCTCATTGTTGCAACAGGTCCACCTGAATCCTTAAACGACTTGTTTGTCCCCATCTCCTCCACATGTTATACTGACATCAAATATAGTGAAAGCGGGGGTTACACTGTGGGGGAGGGACGTACGAAGTAACAAAGAAATAATCTTATGAATGCATTAGAAACACATGCATGAAAGAAACGAAAACATTAAAATACATATTTAAGGGTTCATTTTCCTAACATCACATTATCTGACCTTTTCCGCTTGACTCATACGTATACTAGATATTGCAAATAAGGGAAACCATGGGACCTATGTTTCTTTGGGCCTGGCTTACTTCACTTAATATAATTTTTTCCAAACCTTTCCATTTCCTAACAAATGGGGCAATGTCATTCTTTCTGATGGAGGCATAGAATTCCATTGTGTATATATACCACATTTTCTTGATCCATTCATCTACTGAGGGGCATCTGGGTTGGTTCCATATCTTAGCTATGGTAAATAATGCTGCAATAAACATAGTTGTGCTGGTAGCTTTAGTGTGGTCTTGTTTGTAAACATATGGGTAAATGCCCAAAAGTGGGATTGTTGGATCATAGGGGAGATCTATGTGAAGTCTTTTGAGGAACCTCCATACTGCTTTCCAAAGTGGTTGAACAAGTTTACATTCCCACCAACAATGAAGTAAGGTTACTTTCTGTCCACATCCCCTCCAGCATCTGTTGTTGTTAGAGTTCTTGATTTTTGCTGTTCTAACTGGAGTGAGGTGATATCTCAATGTTGTTTTGATTTGCATTTCTTTTATGGTTAGGGATGTTGAACATTTCTTCATGTGTCTATTGGCCATCCTTCTTTCTTCTTCAGAGAAGCTTCTCTTTAAGTCTTTCGCCCACTTATTTATTGGGCAGTTGTTTCTTTGAGGATTTGTTGTTGGGAAGTGACGCTGTAGCTCAAGTGGTAGAGCGCTCGCCTTGAGCTGAAGAGCTGAAGGACAGCGCCCAGGCCCAGAGTTCAAGCCCCACAACCAACAACAACAAAAAAAGTGAAAAGGACTACTTTTTAAGAAGGGAAAGAATTAGCAGGAAGGGAAACACTGAAGAAGTCCTGGAAAAGAATTTTCTCAAGAGGTTAGCAAACCAAAGGCAGCAGTAGACAACAAAAATAGAACTAACATAGAGGAGGAAAATCCAAGAGTCTAGGGAAGGAAAATAGTGGCCAGAAAGGCATGAACAGGTCAGACAGTCTTAATTCATCTAAGGTTTTGCTGACTTGATCAAAGATCACTTGAATAAGATTAGACCTCCTATCTCTGATTTACCTTTTCAAATTCTCTACACTTAATTTGATATACCACTGCTTTAATCTTGAGACTTCACCAATAACCTTTCTGTCTTCCTTTTCATTAAAATTAAGGAAATTCTGAAGTTACTCACTTGAAGAATCTTTACAACTAGAAATATACTTTATACAAAGAAACTGAGTCCCTGATCCTCAGCACCACATAAGCAAAAAGAAAAAAGCCGGAAGTGTCTCTGTGGCTCAAGTGGTAGAGCACTAGCCTTGAAAATAGGAGCTGAGGGACAGTGCCAAGGCTCAGAGTTCAAGCCCCTCTACTGGACCCCCCCCCAAAAAAAAGAACCTGATTCCCTGAGGAGATCTCACTTTTCATGTTTGTGAAATCGTGGTAGGAAACCGAGACGGTCTTTTCTACATTTAGGAACAAGCAAAAGCAAAGAGATTATCTGTAAAAAGAAAGTGTGTGGGTTGATATCAGAAACCCATTTTGAACTCATAACCATTGTGACATCATAATCACTTTGTGACATCACATTGTCATTGTGATATTACTGAACTATTGTGGCATCAAAAACCTGTCCTGTACTCATAAATTTTGCAACATGCATCTGTTTTGGCATCTTAGGCCCTTTATGAGCTAATATTCTGGTATTAGCCTCATAATATTTCAAATATGACATGTGATATTAAAAATCTGCTGTGACATCTTGAACATTATGACATCACAGTGCCAGATATCATGACCATTGTGTTATATTATGAAAATACAAACTAGTTAGGACTTGAGAACATTTGAGACAACACATGCCTTTGGAGACACCACGGTACCTTTGTGAACACATATACTCATTGTGAATTAAAGAAAATTGAGACCCATCATGCCATTGTGACAGTACCAACCCTTTGTGACATTACAAACCTATTATGACCAGTATGGCCTCACCAATTAATTGTGACATCAAATCATGACATGATATTTTGACATCACACTGCCATTGTGATATCATTGTTCAATTGTGTTTTTACATAGTTTGACCTCATAATATATATATACAATGGAATTCTATACCTCCATCAGAAAGAATTACTCGGCCCCATTTGTTATGAAATGGAAAGGCTTGGAATAATTTATATTAAGGGAACTAAGACAGGCCTAAATAACCAGAGATCCCATGGTTTCCCTTATTTGCAATTACTAGTATTTGTCTAGAACAAGCAGAAAAGGTAAAAAAAAACTATGTACATATGACCATTTAAGATGAAACTAGCGAAGTGAACCCCAAGATAAGGACACAAGTGGTTTTATCTTCCTTGCTATTGTTTTTAATATATTTATAATGTGCTGATAGTTTCTTATGAATATTTTACCCCATGGAATATCTGCTGTTTTCAATGTTTCTGGTGCCCTGCATCTTGTGTATACATTTTTCTAATTTAGGGAGGGAAAGGGAAATAACATAATGCATAAATAAGGATACAAGTTGACCCATTGTAGCAATGATATGTACAAGACACTATGTAGAAAAGGAACTTAGGGGAGATGAAAGAGTGGAGGAGGTGGGTAGGGAAGGGATGGTAGGATAACAACAAAGGAGGGGGTAACAATGTTCAATAAGAAATGTATTCATTACCTTACTCATGTAATTATAATCCCTCTATAGAGTATCTTTACAATAAAAATATATACAATAAAAGAAAATACAAAACAATAATTTATATAATTTCTTACTCTATTAAAATGATATAAAAATCCCACAACGTGATCTCTCAGGGAAAGGGGTAGGGGCTGATCATTGCTGCCTTTACTACATGGGATTAGTAAAAGGTCACCTGAGACAATAGCCAGCACTTCTCACTTCCTCTTACCTGGTAAGATGGGGACTTGCCTGTCCCCTTATTGGCAGTAAACCTTTCCTTTGTTCTTCCAAAAAAAATGAGATGCCACCTCACCCCTGTTAGAATGGCTACAATCAAGAAATCTGGTGGCTGGGAAGGTGGCTCAGTGGTAGAGTGTTTGCCTTGCATGCATGAGGCCCTGAGTTCAATTCCTCAGCACCACATAAGCAGAAAAAGTTGGAAGTGGTTCTGTGGTTCAAACGGTAGAGCGCTAGCCTTCAGCTGAAGACCTGAGGGACAGCACCCAGTCCAATGGTTCAGGCCACATGACCAACAAAATAAAAAAAATCTAATAATAACGATGCTGTTGGGAATGTGTCCAAAAGGGAACTTTACTGCATTGTTGCTGGGAGTGGAAACTTCAAATTGGAAAGCAGTATGAAGATCCCTCCACAGATCCACATAGAGCTCCCCTTTGACCCAGCATCCCACTTTTGAGCATTTACCCAAAGAATCAGAAACAAGGCCATAAGAAATCTACCAACACAACTATGTTTTATTGCAGCATTATTCACCATAATTAATATATACAACCAACCCAGCTGGCCCTCTGTAGATGAATTGTTAAATAAAATGTCACAAAAGTACAATTATATCTGTATTTTGACATCACATTGTCATTGTCATTGTGACATCCTAGAAACATTGCCTATTCTGTGATTCCATTCTGTCTCAAATGTGGCATGTTGGTTGATGTCAGAAACCCATTGTGACTCCATTAGCTTTGTGACATCACAATCCCTTTGTCATATCACATTGTTATTGTGATTTCAATAAACCACTCTGACATAACAAATCTGTCCTAGCCTCATAATTTTTGTGTCATGCATTCATTGTGGTATCAGGAATTTTGTGTACTCATAATCTGTGTTTGAACTCATGATACTTCAAGTATGAAATGTGATATCAGAAATCAACAGTGACCTCAGACCACGGAGACATCCCACTGTCAGATGTCAAGAACTCATTATCTGTGTTTGACCTCATGACACTTCAAGTATGAAATGTGATATCAGAAATCAACAGTGCCCTCAGATCACGGAGACATCACACTGCCAGAGGTCCTGACCTTTGTATCACATTGTGACATCACAAAACTTTTAGGACGTCACATTTGTCATAACATATGTCTTTGGAGACATCATAGTCCCTTTGCGAACTCATATACTCATTGTGAGTTAAAGACAATTGAGATCCAGAATTTAATTGTGACAATGCCAGAAAATTGTGATATACACCTATTTTAACCTTATCAATATTATGGCACCACCAACTAAATGTGACATCAAAACATTATTATGTCTTGATATAGTGACATCACATTGTATTGTGATACTACTGTCCTATCATTTTTCAAAAACGTATAATAGGACCTCATAACATTTTAGTAAATTCATGACCCTTGGAACCTGAAGCGCATACAGTGTATACTCATTGTGAACTAGCAGCAATTGAATTTTGACCTGTGAGTGTGATATTACAATCGTTGTGACATCACAAACCAAAAGTAACCTCATCACCATTGTGACATAACAAACCAATTGGGACATGACATTGCCATTGTGACATCAAGATCACATTGTGAAATGACAAATCTATTATGACTTGTTAGAATCTTTAAAAAAAATAAACACATGATCCTTGTGATATCCCACTTCCTTTGTGTACCCGTATCTTCATTGTGAATTAACAGTTGAGATGTGCACATGAAAATGTAACATCACACACCCCTTGGGACATCAGGTCGATTGTCATCCCATTGTCTTTATGACACAAACTCATTGTGACATCACCAATCTACAATGACGATGATAGCCATTTGACATCACTTTGTCATGGTGATGTCCTAGACACATTGTGAAGTCCTATTCTGTGACTTCAATCTATTTCAAAAGTGGCATGAATTTTGACATCAGAAACCCATTGTCACTTCATATCCAGTGTGACATCACATTACCATTGTGATATCACTAACCCATTTTGACATCACAAATCTATCCTGTCCTCATATACTTTTGACCTGCTGCCATTGTTATATCTTAAACCTTTGTGAGCTCATAATCTGTTTTTTGACCTCATTATATATCAAGTATGACATGATATCAGAAACTGTGACTTCATGACCGTTGTAACATCACACTGCTAGGTGTTCTGAGTATAGTGTCAAATTGTGACATCCCACACCTGTAAGGACTTCATCCCTTTTATGATAACACATGCCATTGGAGACTTCAAAGTCTCTTTTTGAACTTATATACTCATTGTGAATTAATGTAAATGAGGTCTGCCATTCCATTGTGATATTACCAACTGATTGTGATTTCACAAACATATTGTTACACCACCAGTATGGCATAACCAATTGTGATATCAAAACATTATTATGGCATGATATTGTGACATCATATTGCCATTGTGATATCGCTGTCCCATTGGGTTTTCACAAATCAGTTGTGACTTCACAATAATTTAGAAAATGTATAGCCTTTGGGATTTCAAGCTTTAGCTGTGTACTCCTATCCTCATTGTGAACTACTAGCATTTGAATTTGGGTGTGATTGGGATATTACGAACTCATTGTGACATAAATAATCCATTGTGACTTCATAACCACTGTGAAATCACAAACCCATTGTGATATCACGTTGCCATTGTTATATCACTAAAGTATTGTGACATCACAAACCTGTTAGGACTGAAGAACATTTGTGACAACACATGCCTTTGGAGATATCACAGTCCCCTTGTGATTTCATATACTCATTAAAAAAATGAAAATTGAGATCCGGCATGCTATAGTGACATCACCAACCCATTGTGACATCTCAAAACCATTGTGTCCTCATCACCAGTATGGCATCACCACCCAATTGTGACATCAGTACATTGTTAAGACATGATATTTTTACATCACATTGCCATTGTGATATCATTGTCCCATTGAGTTTTCACAATCTGATTAAGACTTCATAACATTTTAGAAAATTCATGACCTTTGGGATTTCAAGTTCCTCGTTAACTCGTATCCTCATAGTGAAATAGTAGCAATTGATATTGGACATATTCTGATATTAAAAACTCTTTTTGATGTCACAACCCCAAGTTACCTCATTACCTCTGTGACATCACATTGCTATTGTGACATCATGATTACATTGTGACAACCCAAACTTATTTTGACCTCTTAACACCTTTGAAAAAACACATGGCATTTGTAACATCACAATTGCTTTGTGTACCCATATCATCATGAACTCAGGACAATTGAGAACAGACATGCCATTGTAACATCACAAACCCTCCATGACATTATCACCAGTATGATATGACACTGTCATTATGACACCATCAGCTCATTGTGATATCAACAAACTACAATTACATCGTAGCATTATGACATCAGATTGACATTGTGATGCCATAGATACATTGGCAGTGCCTATTCTGTGATTTCATTCTAATTCAAATGCGGCATGTGTGTTGATAGCAGAAACCTATTGTGAACTCATAACCCTTGTCACAACACAATCCCCTTATGACATCACATTGCCATTGTGATATCACTAACCCACTTTGAGATCACCAACCTGTCCTGCCTCTGTAATTTTTTGGCATGCAGCCATTGTTATATCTGTGGCTCTTTGTGAGCTCATATTCTTTTTTTTATTTCAAAATATTTCAGGTGTGATGTGATATTACAAATCCACTGTGACATCATGACCACTGTGATATGATACTGCCAGACATGACTATTGTGCACATTGTGAAATCTAATATCGCTTAGGAATTCAGAACATTTGTGACACATGCTGTTGTAGATATCATAGTCCTTTTGTGATCTCATATATTCATTGTGAGTTAATGACAATTGTGATTTGGCATGCCATTTTGACATTACCAACCCATTGTGACATCACAAAACTATTATTACCTCATTACTATTATTGAATCACCAAATAACTGTGACAAAAACATTATTATGATATGATAGTGTGACATCACATTGCCATTGTGATATAGTTGTCCCATTGTGTTTTAAAAAACCTCATATGAACTCATAACATTTTACAAAACTCAATGGATTTGGAGCTTCAAGCTCCTTTGTGAACTCATATTCTCATTTTGTACTAGAAGCAATTCAAATTGCAATTTTATTGTGATACTAGAAACTAGTTGTGACATCACAATCCCATTCTGACTTCATCAACACTGTGACAGTCCAAAACTATTATGACATCTGAGCACCTTTAAAAAAATGGCCTTTGTGACATCACAGTTCCTTTCAATACACATATCCTCATTGTGAACTCATGACAATTGAGATCAGAGATGCAATTGTAACACCACATACCCTTTGAGAACTCATCACCAGTGGTTCATCCCCTCATTGTGGTTTCAGAAAATATAATGACATCATAGCACTAAGACCTCACATTGTCATTGTGACATCATAGTTATGTAATGATCATTGATGTCACAATTAGTTGGTGATGCCATACTGGTCATCAGGTCACAATAGGTTTGTGATGTCACAATGGTTTGATGAGTCATAAAGGCATTCTAGATTCCAAATTGTTTTGTGATGTCACAGTGGTGATGAGGTCACAATGGGTTTCTGATGTCACAATGAGTTTGTAAAATCACAATATGTCCAAATTTAATTGATAGTAGTTTACAGTAAAAATAGACATTCACAGAAGGAGCTTGAAGTCGCAAACAGCAAGAATTTTCTAAAATGTTATGAGCTCATACTAGATTTTTGAAGACACAATGGGACAGTGATATCATGATGGCATAGTGATGTCACAATATCATTTCAAAATAATGTTTGATGTCACAATTAGTTCAGAATGCCATACTAGTGTTAATGTCACAATACTTTGTGTTGTCTCACTGGGTTGGTGATGTCAAAATGGAATGCTGGAACTCATTGGTTCAAAATGAGTATATGAGTTCACACAGGGACTGTGATATCTCCAAAGTTATTTGTTGCCACAACATTGATGAAGTACTAAGAGGTTGGTGGTGTCACAATGTGATATTACGGTCATGACGTCTGGCAGTATAATGACACAATGGTTATGTCACAGTGGATTTCTGATATCACATGTCATACCTTAAAAATTATGAGGTCAAAAACAATTTGTGTGCTCACAAAGTGCCTCAGATATCAAAATGGTAACATGTTACAAAATTTATGAGGACAAAACATTTTTGTGAAGTCACAGTATGTTAGTAATATCATAATGGCAATGTGATGTGACAAATGGATTGTGATCTCACAATGGCTATGAGGTCACAATGGGTTTCTGATATCAACCCATATGACATATTTGAAATAGAAATCAATCCCAGAATAGGCATTCACAGTTTGTATATGATGCCACAGTGAAAATATAATGTCATAATGCTATGATGTCATTGTCATATTGTGATGTCAAATTGAGCTTATGGTGTCATAATGACAATGATATGTCACACTGGAGAGTTTGTGATGTCACAATGGAATGGCTGGTCTAAACTGTCTTCAGCATCCAACATTCTTTCTTCAGCCTCCTCCATTCTTCTTTGAAGACATTTTACTTCACTTTCTATCACCCTTCTTATTGCTGTTCTTTCTTAATGGTGGCCAACTCCTTATTAAAGTTTTCTTTTAAGTCTTGAATAGATTGCCTTACCTTCTGGCATTGGTTGCCAGACTTTTCTTTCCACTCCTTAATCTGGGTCCTTATCTTTTCATTAGCTTCTTTATTCCTCTGCTGGAGTTCCTTTATCTTTTTATTTCTGGAGGCCATGAAGTCATCTATTAGCTTCTGGTTGGCCTCATCACACTCTCAGAATAACCTATTCAGGGTATCCAATTTTTCATTCAGCAGGTTTACTAGCCTTGCAGTTAATCTATCATGAACATTATCCTCTAGGTTATTCTGGGACTGTTCTGTAGCTTGTTTGTGTGGAAATAGTTTTGAGGTTTTTGATTAACCATATTCCTTGTGTTTCTGCAGTTTGTTCTACCCATTTGGAGATAAGAATCACATTGGTATGACAGTAGGACAGTCTTTTTTTGGGGGAGGGGGGACCGGAGCCAACCCAGTGTCATGTACATGTATAGATCTTAAGGTTTCAAAGTTATGTGTAAGTGTTTTCCTATTTAGCTCTCTTTTTCTTTGCTTGGAGAGGGATATTGTGGCTTCAGGGACAAGATTATGTATAGTTGTAACTTGTGACAACCAGGGTTTGGGTGATAAGTAGTCTGCTCCTTAGAGTTAACAAGATGGTCCCCTTGTACTCAAAATAGTCAACTGGAACCAATTTTGTGGTCAAATATAGAACCAAATGTAAGTTGGTTCATATATTAACCGTTAGGAATCAGTGGGCTGGAGCAGATGGAGAATTGAAGGGTTAGGATTGGAGAGATATGATTTCAAGTTCAGAAGAGAACTTGAGTATAATGATAGTAGAGGGATAAGAATAGCTTGGGAGAGGGGTATGTGTATGTAGTACGATGAGAATAAAGACCTTGTTATCAAGTGTCAGAGGTGGAAAAGAATTTGAAGAAAGTTTATGTAGGGAGTAGCTTAGAGATCGAGATGAAGGTAAGAAAAAGAAGTGTATTTGGAAACTTGCTGAGATTAGAGAAAGATTTTTCAAATATTATTAGAGAGTCGCTTAATCTAAGTTAACTCCTGTAATTATTGTTTACACATGTAGAAGGAGGCCCTACTTTGTGTATAGAACTAGGCAGGGTAGCTCTGATGGAGTATTAGTATAATGTGGAGAGAGAGGAGAAAGGGAGAGTTAGAAGAAAATAAAGAATAAAAATCTGACAAATTAGATCAGAAAGTGGAAGAAGAAACCGAATAATAATGAAAAATAGAAGCTTTAAGAGAAATAGCAAATCCTAAATCACAATACACTTAAATACTACACTTAAATAACACGTAGAAATAAAAAAAACCAACAAAAGATCAGACATAAAACCTAACAAAACAACAAAAACAAGAATAAAAATTGAAGAATTGATTTTGGGGAGTTCTTTAGGGGAGCTTTAGTCTCCCCATAGATCTCAGAGCAGATTCCTGATAGAACATTGTATGTCTTGCTGTAGTCAACTTTCCTTGTGGCTTGGTTGGGAGTAGATGGCCTTTTGATGGGAGAGGGTGCCTGTTATCTAGAGTCACACTCTCAGGTCTGGTGGCAGGGAGTTTTGGGGGTTTCAGGTTTGTAGACTGCTATCATAGGCCTGCAGCTGTGTCCTAGGCTTTTCCAGGTAGTCACACCAGCCTTAGGAACAAAGCTTATGGCCGTGTTTTGTTCTGGTATGATCCCTTATTTTGGAAGTGGATTTGGGTCAGAGGGCTTTGGGATTCCACATGGAATTGCCTCCCCCAGATATTAGACCCAGTTGGGTTACTCACGAGGTCTGTAGCTGGTGGTGTGCTGTGGCAGGAAAGACTTGGAAAAAATTATATTAAGTGAAGAAAGCCAGGCCCCAAAAAACATAGGGCCCATGATTTCCCTTGTTTGCAATAACTAGTATATGTCTGAGACAAGCAGGAAAGGTCAGATAAATTGATTTTAGGTGAAAGGAGCTCCAAGATAAGGATTCAAATATTTTTGCTTTCATGAAATTGTTTCTAACATATTTATAAGGTGATTTGTTTGTTGCTAGGTATGGCCTTCCCTCACGGTATAACACCTGGTTTCACTGTATTTGATGTTTTAATTTGTGAAGGAGAAAGGAGAAAATTGTATTTAATGGTGAAAAAATAAATCCATTCCCTCTTAACTCAGGAACAAGACAAGGATGTCCACTCTCTCCACTTCTCTTCAATCTAGTATTAGAATGCCTAGCTACAGCAATAAGACAAGATGCAAACATAAAGGGGATCCAAATAGGAAAAGAAGAAATAAAAGTATCTCTCTTTGTAAATGACATAATCTTGTACTTAAAGAATCCCATAGACTCCACTCCCAAATTAATCAAGCTGATTCAAAACTTTGGCAAAGTAGCAGGGTATAAAATTAACCCCCCAAAATCAATGGCTTTTCTGTACGCCAACAATAAGAAAAGTGTGGCTGAAAGTAGGAAAGCAACTCTATTTGTAATAGCGCCACAAAAAATAAAATACCTACGAATTAACTTAACCAAAGTAGTGAAAGACCTCGATGATGAAAACTTAAAAAGCTTGAAAAAGGAAATCAAAACAGAACTTAAAAAATGGCAAAACCTCCCATGCTCCTGGATTGGAAAGATTAACATCGTAAAAATGGCAATATTTCCCAAGGCTATCTACAAATTCAATGCGATATCTATCAAAATTCCAACCTCATTCTTCAAGGAAATAGAAGAGGCAATCCAAAAATTCATATGGAACAATAAAAGACCCCCAATAGCAAAAACACTCCTCAACGGAAAGAACACTGCTGGAGGAATATCAATACCAAACTTCAAACTCTACTATAAAGCCATAGTATTCAAAACAGCTTGGTATTGGCACAAGAACAGACCTCAGGACCAATGGAATAGAATTGAAAACCCAGAAATGAACTTACAGACCTATAGCCATCTAATCTTTGATAAGGGAGCAAAAAAAAATAGAATGGAAGAAAGACAGCCTCTTCAGTAAATGGTGCTGACAAAATTGGTTAACTACTTGTACAAAGTTAAGCTAGATCCTTATATATCACCCTGCACCAGAATCAACTCCAAATGGATCAAAGACCTGGATGTCAAAGCAGACACTCTGAAAACATTACAGGATGGAATAGGAGAAACCCTAGGTTTCCTTGGCGCATGCCGAAATTTTGTTAATAGAGACCCGGAAACAAAATGAATCAAAGAAAGGTTGGACAAATGGGATTGCATGAAGTTGCAGAGCTTCTGCATGGCAAAGGACATAGCTAGCAAGATCAGTAGAAAGCCTAAGGATTGTGAGAAGATCTTCACTAGCCATACAACGGACAAAGGTCTCATATCTAAAATATACTTGGGACTCAAAAAATTAAATCCCCCTACAACAAATCCTCAAAGAAACAAATGCCCAATAATTAAGTGGGCTAAAGACTTAAAGAGAAACTTCTCTGAAGAAGAAAGAAGGATGGCCATAAAAGAAATGCAAATAAAAACTACATTAAGATACCACCTCAAACCAGTTAGAATGGCAAAAATCAAGAACTCTAATAACAACCGATGTTGGAGTGGATGTGGACAGAAGGGAACCTTACTTCGTTGTTGGTGAGCTAAGATATGGTCCAACCCAGATGCCCCTCAGTAGATGAATGGATCAAGAAAATGTGGTATATATACACAATGGAATTCTATGCCTCCATCAGAAAGAATGGCATTGCCCCATTTTTTAGGAAATGGAAAGACTTGGAAAAAATTATATTAAGTGAAGTAAGCCAAGACCAAAGAAACAGGTCCCATGGTTTCCCTTATTTGCAATATCTCGTATATGTATGAATCAAGCAGAAAAGTTCAGATAAGATGATGTTAAGAAAATGAACCCTAAGATATATATTTAAATGTTTTTTTTCTTTCATGCATTTTGTTTCTAACGCATTTATGAGATTATTTCTTTGTTGCTTTGTATGTCCCTCCCCCACAGTATAAACCCTGCTTTCACTATTTGATGTCGATATAATTTGTGCAATGGAAGGGGAAAAACAACTCCCTTAAATAAGGATACAGGTGGACCCGTTGCAACAATGAGAAGTACAAGTTGTCATGTCGAAAATGAACTTTTCAACTTCTGTGGCGGGTGAGGATTGGGTGGGGGAGATGCTGGGAAGGGATGGGAAAGGGACACACAAGACTATCTGCTAGTAGCAGATGGTGTGTACACAATCCCAGAGATAGACAAGTGCTTGAGGGGCAAGGGCAGAATTTTCTTCCATGGCCTATAGTCACATCACCTCCCTGTGTTAGGATCAAGATTAAGGAATGAATATTATGTTGTCCCTTTCCTATTTACATTTCCTTTTGGGCTACTCTGGTGCTGGTTGCACTCTCTAATGGAAATAGTTTTGACCATGGAGGCTCGATCAGAGGTGATAAAAGAGTTTTTATTGGAATGCTAATGTTGTACAGGTGGCTAATTTCAAAGACCTGCAGCCAGCAAATACACAACACAGGAAACAGACCACAGAGGAAACAAAGGACAAAAACAATATAACAAACCAATTCAGCTCCAATGGATTGCTGAATGAATTTGGATGCCATGTTGACCAGAGAACAGCCAGGAGACAGGAGACAGGACATGAACATGGAGACATATGACATGGTGTAATGGCACCTGAGCTGGTCCACACATGAATCGGGTCAGTACATGGGGAGAGTCAAGGAAACTCCCAGTCCCAGGCACTGAAATGACAGAGTTAAAAACATACCAGCCAGATATCCACCCAGAATTTAAAATTCTGCCATTACCAGTCTACTGTCTTACTAGAAACTTTTATACATTCTATGTATTTTTCTTGTTCGATAATGTTTGTATTTTTTGGACTAAAAGTTTTCAGTAGTTTTGTCGGATATGTATGGTGGAGGTTTATTCTTTTAATTGCACCACTCTGGAAGTATTTTCGTGCATTTGTCCTTTATCATTCACTTGTGAAAAATACCTTAGCAAGGTACAGTAATCTTGGTGGATAAAATGCATTTTTTCAGTACTGTAAGGACTTCCTAAGGACTTCTACCATGCCCTGCTGGTATGTATGTATTATATTTCGGAGTCAACTGTTCGAGGAACAGGGGCACACCTAAGTGTTATGGGTTCCATGTCTCTCCTAATCTAGAGAATCTTCCATACAAAATTCACTTTTGACAGCTTGATCATACAATAGCTTGCTATAGATGTGTAGATGTCATTGACAAAAATTTGATTAGCATTTTATGTTTTTGTATCTTAGTATATATTTTTATCCTTGTGTACATAGAATTTTAAATACTGTCATTACTTATTAGAACAAGCATTTTAACTTGTTGGCATCCTCAACCATTTATTGAATCCACAAAACACTAATATTTACTATTATATATACTGTTGTCAACTTTTGACAAAACTTCTTTCACATGTCCTTATCCTTGCTTTCAGTTTAGTCAACCATATTTACATGTTTGATTAGACTTCCTTCAAGGTAACTATTTTCTTCTGTATAGAAGATATCACTAACCTAACTGCAATAAGTTGAGAAATTTTAAATGTACATATATATTTATATACATATAAATATATATACACTATATGTTGAAAAAGTTCATATTCTCATTTGAATTCTGATGTTCCCACTATTGTTTCTTTCTTTGAACAATTCATCTTTACTTCCTTATATTAATTTCCTTAAAATGTGCACACATACATACATAGGAATGAATGCACAAACATGACAGAATAGAAACAAATGTACTTTAATACTTTTTAGTCCTCTGTTTTCTTTTCTAACCACTATCTCAATCTAAAAATATTGTGAAGGTAATAGTTATTACTGCTTTTTATCATAGTGAAGGTAATAGTTATTACTGCTTTTTATCATAGTGGCCTTGGAACTGGGATTAAATGTAGAGTTTGCTCACAATTCTTTCCTCATCCCTCAGGTTGGATGTCCCTCTGTTAAGAATGAATTACTTAGAGTTGAATGGATCCCTTTGTCTGTGTTACATGAATGAAAATACATTTCCCCCACCTAATATTTGAACTCTTGTTCTGGTTGATATTTCAGGAAGTGTTGTTCACTATTTTGGGTGTGTGAGCAGAGCTTGCTATAGAATCATATCTAAATGACACTTTGCTCCTGAAAGATGTTCTTAAATTGAAAATTTGTTAGCCTGACCTCCCATACAACCACATACCCTAAACTGATTGACTCAAACCCAAGTTTTAATTTTATTTTTTTTAATTCCCTGGCTTGAACACAGGACTTGAGTGTTGTCCTTGAGCCTCTTTGTACTCAAAGCTAGCATTCTACTACTTGAAACAAGGCATCTCTTCTGGCTTTGAGTGGTAAATTAGAGGTTAATATCCCACGGGGACTTTCCTACTTGTGCTGACTTTGAACCAGGATAGATAGATCTCAGACTTCTGAGTAGTTAGGATTACAAGCGTGAAACACTGGTGCCCAGCAAAACAAGAGTTTTTTCACACACATGGAAATTGTTACTCTGAGATAAAGACAACTGAATACTTGATGTCTCATGAAAGTCTATTCCATATTTAAGGGACAGGTTTGTACTGTGGTGCATGTGGAAGTGGGGATAAAGCAAGCTCTCTCATGGCTTAAGTAAGTTTCTGAATCTCATTGATAACAAATTCCCTTCATGTCCTTACCTATTCCTATTTACAAACATAAGTACAATATTTGCATTCCATCCTGATTAGGGTAATATTTTAACATATTCATTGGCAGAGAAATAAGCATTCAGTCCATCAAAATCTTAAGTTTTTAAAAACTCCTCAAAATTCTATGCTTATTATGTAGGCTTATTTTCAAGAACTACAATTTGTTTTGGGCTTGGATTTTACTATTGAGATTTTTTTAAAAGCATGATCTTTTACATAACTTGATTCTGGGATTTGTTATATATGAGGTTCAATATGGAAGTTGGACCGCATTTACAGATCCCTTCATTTGCCTCTTTAGGAAGTTTGAGATCCCAAACTACTATTGTATGAAAGACTAAGTCTATAGCATTTACAGATTCATCAGGATTAAAATCTTCCCAGACTTGGACACTACTGGACTTCTACAAGATTCCATAGGTGAAAGTAGGACAAGTGAGGAGATACTTTAAAATGTCTAACTTGGTGCCCTTTCAGGTATTAGAAAAGAATGAAAGGAGGCTGAGAAAACGCCATCGCCACTAAGATGCAGCCTGCACCAACAGCAGTTAAGCTGGGAAAGTTTGGCTTAGAACGTTTATCAGACCTGAGCCTTTGCTCCTGTACCCCAGTTTGCCTGACAGCTAACCATACACGTGTGCATGATGCCTCAGGTTGACCACCTCCACAGCCCTTGCAGGCTGGACGCTGGCCTACAGCCAGGATTACAAGGAAAGCTAGCTGAACAGATGTTTCAAGGAATTATTCTTTTTTCTGCAGTAGTTGGATTTATCTATGTGTACATGGCTGAACAGTTTAGATGGACTATATAACTATAAACTATATAGTTATGGCCGGATTGGCTTTTCTGTGTTTGCTGACATTTCTTCCATGGCCCATCTACAAATGACATCCCCTCACAACTAAGGAACAGAAGACAAGAAAAATGGGATAGAAAAATTAAGAGGCATGCTAAAATAATTGATTGGGGTTTTCATGAGAACACATACTTTTGTTTTCTCTGAGGTGATCTAAATTGATATCATAACCAAATTATGAGATTAAAACTTCCTATGCTCATAAACAAAGTTGCATGTAGATATAGTTTTCTTTATATTTCAAAGACAGTTAGAAATAACTCAGTTGTGTTTGACTAATACATATTTTAAACCAACTCTTCATTATCATGTTATGAAATGGAAAACTAAACACAAGTATACAATGTTTCTTCCAGGTATAAATAATAAATGCCTCATAAATGACAGCAAAAAAAAAGAAAAAAGATGAAAGGGAAAGGTATTTAGGAACATATCAAATTTTGTGATATCCAAGAGTGCATTCAGCCAAGCTCTGGTGGCTCACTCTTGTAAGCCTAGCTACTCAGGAGGCTGAGACCTGAGGATCACAGTTCAATGCCAGCCCGGGGAAGACAGACCATGAGACTCTTAGCTCCAATAAATCACAAGAAAAACAAAAGTGGCACTGTGGCTTAAGCAGGAGAGTGCTAGCTTGGAGCTAAAAAGCACAGGGACAGCCCAGTGTTCAAGCCCCACAACTGACAAAAAACGTATGCATTCAAAGATAATGGGATATCTATCATCTAATTAGCTTGGAAAGGGAAAGGAAAAGTTACTGCAGATTTCAGGTTTATTTAGAGTTTTAAGCCTTATCAATAATTTCCTTTAAGAACTGGGAAGTTGAAAACGACTTTAGAATATGAAAATATGTTAAGCTGGGTGGTTCACATGTGTTAATCCTAGCTACTCAGCAAAATTATCTATAATTAACAATGAAAATGCAGGAAATAATTTGTATTTCAAGGAGTAAATGCTAGCCTTGAAGCAAAAACAAAAAAAATTGAATGAGGCTCTCAGGTTGTGAAACTGAACTAGCACACGCACACGCACACACACTCACACACACACACACACACACACACACACAAACATGCATGCTCATGTGCAAGGTATGTTGAAGTATATCAGTCTCAGAAAGAGAAATGGGGTCTGTGTCCCCAAAAGAAAAAAGTAAAACACATATCCATTGTCATGTATATCTGATCAAGCTGCCTAAAGTAGAGTACACATAGAAGTAAAATTTTATGTTGTAACCTCTTTGACCAACTAACTGTATCAAATGTGAACAGTACAAAGATGAATCATATATTGTCTCAGTGGGGTAGGTGTTAAAGAAGAATTGAAAAGAGGCAAAGTAATAGGGAGTCGATGGTTGAGAAAATACTATTTTAAGATTCAATGTACATATGTGAAATTGGAACTAGGAAAGAAAATGGATGGGTGGTGTTTTTATAGATTGGAGCAGTTGATGGAAACTGTAACAAAGTCCAAGAGATATTGTCCAAACCAATTGATACATTGTACAACTGTTTAAGAAATTTATCCATGGGGCCTATAATCTTAATTACTCAGTTGGTTAAGACCTGAGGATTGTGGTTTGAAGGCAGTCATGGCAGAAAAGTTCATGAGACTCTTATCTCCAACAAACTACTGAGAATAGGCTAGAAATGGTGCTGTGGCTTAAGTTTTACAGGACTAACCTTCATCACAGAGAGATTCTGAAACAGCACTCAGATCTTGAATTAAAGTGACAGGACAGGCACAAAAAAAGAAAAAATAAACAAACAAAAAACAAAAAAAATCTTAATTTTTATATTTTTGAAAATTACAAGAAAAATTAATGTTCCACCTACTTCAAGTAGTTATATAATATACATTATTACAGCGATTATGGTGGATAGAAATTTTCTCATTTATGTAGCATCCAGTGTTCATTCCCTTTAACTTATTTTGGAGCTTTTGATTACACCCAGAACAACAATAAGTTTCCTGTTCTCTATCGGATTGCTTGAGAGGACACACCAATAGCCACTGCTCTGGTATCGTTATTGTTTCACTTCAGCTGATTGGGACTGTTAATAATACAAGATGAGAATGGTTTGAGGATTCTTCATGAATTGAAAGAAGAGATGAATTTGTGTAGCCTTTGCAATAGAAAGAACTCCTAAACAATGCCATTTCATAAATATTCAAAATTATGGAACGGTATATCCAGATTAATACATCTTCAGCAAATATCCTCATTATATATGGGAATAATGAATCCCTGTTGGACTAAACAGTGTGTTTTGAGCAATTTTTAATAAAAGGCAAAGTTTGCATTGTGAACTCACATTGGGATTTAATGATGAGAAGGAAGTATTTCATGCTAGATTGATTTCATGTACCTCATTTTTTGCACCATCACCCAGATATTTCTGGATTCAGAGATTTTCTTAAGACAGATATTCCTTCCAAATACCCAGAAATTGTTTTTCCTTCCTGGGCTATGGTTTCTCTTTTTGATTGTTCAGATTCTAAGACTGACTAATGTTTGAAAAATGTCCTCCTGATAACTCCTTTGACTGGTTACCTAGGCATATTTTTGACATGACTATGTGTGGACACAGTTACAATATATACAATGCTCTTCATGCTGTGGCGTAGGCTCTCCATGAGATGATTATTTATCAAACAATACAAACAATGGGAAACAGAAAAGGGAGAGTTCCTTTCCCTGCAAATATAAGGCCTTCTTTTTTGGATGGTACGCACTTACAGAAAAGTCACTTCCTAGAGAGGTTTCTTAGTGGGTAAAATTAAAAACTTAAGGTATTTTTCCAAAACCTAACAAATTATAATTATTAAAATTTCTGTGAGGTACTCTAGATATGGGTTCACGTGCTTAAGTAAAAACAGAACATTTACAAGGACAAAATGTATTCGACCTTTCCATAATTCCTTTTAGTTACAAATAAGCTCAACATGCCCATAGGTTATGTTCTGAAAAGTAAAAATTCACCCTTTTCCTATGAGTTTCATAAGTATAAACCAAGCACCACCTGCTAAAACTAATTATCTATACTTTTCAAAAGTGATCTAGATTTGTTCTATGTATTAAAATTTTTACAAATCTCACACTGTAGACATTAGTTATTGTAGAAAAATACAGCTGTGAATGGTCTCATTCATGATTCTTTGCATGGAATTGGCTTTTCTTGAAGAGAACCTTTTTTACTTCTTTGCTGAGTGACCAGGAATTCAAAAGTTTATTTTGATTATTCTCCCTAGAATTTCTTCTTTTTTTATTAATATATCTTTTTGATTGTGAAAATACCATACAGAGGGGTTACAACTACATAAGCAAGGAAATGAGTACATTTCTTATCAAGTATTGTTGACTCCTGCTTAGTTTCCCCTTACCATCCCTGTCCCCCATTTCCCCCCACCTCCCCGCTAAAGTTGTAAAGATTTTTTTCCACAGACCATCTTGTACATCTCATTGTTGCAATGGGTCCACCTCTATCCCTATCTAAACAATTTGTTTTTTCACTTCCCATCCACAAATTATACCTACATCAAATACAGTAAAAACAGGGTTTTGTGTACCGTGAGGGAGGGACATAAAAAGCAACAAAGAAATCATATTATAAATACATTAGAAATAATAGCAAGAAAGAAAAACTGACTGAGATGCCCCTCAGTCGATGAATGGATCAAGAAAATATTACACACACACACACACACACACACACACACACACACACACACACACACACACACACACACACACAATGGATTTCTATGCCTCCATCAGAAAGATGACATTGCCCTATTTGTTAGGAAATGGAAAGACTTGGAAAAAAATATTTTAAGTGAATTAAGCCAGGCCCAAAGAAACATAAGTCCCATGGTTTCCCTTATTTACAATAACTAGTATATGTCTGAGAATAGTTGAAACAGTCAGACATGTTGATGTTAGGTAAAATGAACCCCAACATATGGACTCCTAGAATTTCTTACATAACAATTCATCACCGATCTGTGCTATTTTCAAATTATGAATCTGAAATTAAACACAATCAGATTTTCTGTTTTAACTCTGGGATATAATTCAACATAAGATGGTGTAATTCTTTTAGCGGTACCCTTTCTGATGAACATACAATTTGACAATCCTGCTGGAGATCAAGTGATTTTGCATGAGAGAAGTAAGTTAGAGGCAGAGTGTGACAATGTGAACCTTTGGAATTTTCCAGGTCTTCAACTTCAGGTAAAAGTAGGAAAGTTTTCTCTGTATACACTCCGTGGCATTAACTGTCTTTATCTGAAGATATGATATAGTGGGCCATTGGAACTAGAAAATGTGTTGTATCTGACTCTAATGATGCAAAATTTACCCTTAGAAGTTATACTTGGTTTGTTTCTAGTAAATTACTCCTGTAATACAAGCAATTTAGGTTGCTGAGATAGTGATATGACTTAAAATCATTCCTAGCAGGGAAGCCTGTGAGATTCTTATTGCCAATTAATCACCAGAATCATGGAAATGGAGCTGTGGATCAAGTAAAACTCAATTACAAAGCCCAGTTCAAACCTTAGTTTTGGCACACACACACACACACACACACACACACACACACACACACATACACACACACAAACATACACACACACAACCTTTATGCCCTATGTACTTAGAAACAACCTAGTATTGCACATTTAAGTATTTTTAACTTAACAAAATGTATTAATTGACTACTAGATAGAAGATGAAGTAAATAAATTAACAGGGGTAGACACTGGTGGCTCGTGTTAGTTTAAAGCCCAAATGGACAGAAAGTTCTGTGAAACTCTTATCTCTATTAACTACCCCAAAGTTCAAGTAGGATTGGAGCTCAAGTGGTAGAGTGCTAACCTTGAGCAAAAAAAGCTCAAGGAGAGTGTCCAGACACTGATTTTAAGCCCGAGGATCACTAACCAACACCCTCCAATACAAAGTTAGTTTGTTTCTGAATGTTTGTTTAGAATGTTATCATAAAATATAAACTGCTTTTTCCCTAGCAGGTTTCTATGCTGTAACAAAGCATCAGAGGATCACTTTATGTGTATTAAATATTTATTTTGCTGGCTTCTGTATATGTTCCATTCACTGCTATTTGGGCATATTTGGTGAGAAGAATCAGTGAAGAACACTGTATGAGAATATTCTCACAGCATGGCCACTGCATAAATACGAAGAAAATGAGATTAGACTGGGGCTTCATGTAATTGTCTAAAAACAGAAACATTTGATTTACCCTACACTCTACTTTTAAAGCTTCAAATAGAATTCTTCCTTGGTCCTCATCATGTCTCTGATGAGTAGGATACTGTGAATAATGACATGAATTCAGGAAAAGTGCATAGGGCTGGAGACTAGGATTTGTTTTCTCAGCACTAATCTCTACCATTTAAAAGTCTCTCACTTGTCAATAGTTCTTTGGTCTGGTTAGAGATCAAGGTTGTTATATGATGTGGAATCTATAACAGCATTGATGTAACTGTCTAGATTTATGCTTATAGAAATACTATGCTTATGGGAATGTGACTCAGTGGTAGAGTGCTTGCCTGGCATGCATGAGGCCCTGGGTTCACTCCTCAGTGCCACATAAACAAAAAAAATTAAAAACATTAAAAAAATAAATACTATGCTTAATAATGCTATTCTTTGAAACCTTGGAATTTTTGGGTAAAACGCTGAATATTAACTGGCACATACCAGATATTTCTAAGCTTCCTCATTTTTTCTGCAGTGCAAGTTTTGATCCTGTATTTGGGGAATCACATCAGGAGGGAAAGGCTGCCTGTTGATTTGATTGTACCCCTTGCTGAGAGTATAGGATGGCTAGTCTGACAGGTAATTGCATGATTTAGGTAGAAATACATTCTCTCTCCCCAAAAATCCCTGCTCCTTTCAATGCAAAAGTTATGTATTAGAATTGTAGCATCAGTATTTCTTTCCTCACTTATTAATTTAATTGTAACTATAGATGATACTGCTCCATGAAAAAGAATCACAGAGTTTGAATTACTTGTAGGGTTATTTTTTCTACTCTGTTTTCTGTATGTTTATTCAACTACTCAGTAATGTAATTACCTTTGATTGTATTAAATTCAAGTCCTTTTTATGGACAAGGTCTCCATCTTCTTCAAAATTACCATTAGACTATAAAGAAAACAGACATCTTTCACATGTCAATTTCCTAGTGCTTAGAAATGTTCTTGAACAGAGCAAGTGCTTTGTGTTGGTTTTAGCATAAGGAGCAGTCAAAAGTGTTCTGTATAGCATGACTTTGGAGCCTCAGAGCTTGATTTGATTCTCTGTCCCAATGCATTCCAGGTGACTAGGAGTGACAAATTCAACAACTGAAAGCATGGGCTACATAACTAATATTGAACAGAAGCATAGGGAATTTTAATTTCAGCTGCATAATTTTGGATGAATGGTTTGAATAATACACACAACGCTGAGAATTATTATGGCAGTGTTTTGCGTTCAGAAAAATTTTGTCAGGATATTACAAATGGCAAGACTTATGTGTGATAGTCACTGCCAGTAAAAATGTTACAATCCAACTGACAAAAGGAAAATGTAGGAATGAGTGTGGGAACAAGATGAAGACAAAGAAATAATACTGAGCATGTCAAGTAATACTTAGTAATATATGCTTTTATGCAAGTAAGCATTGACATGTTAGAATTATCTTTATTAAGGGATTTCATAATATCATTTTAAGTACTGAAATGGGAATAATGGTTCTGGCTTCTTAATCATATATGGAATAGTGTGTGAAGTACCCAGATGACCAGTATTCCAACATAGTGAGAAACCAGTACCTTCTAAGAGCTACAAGTTTCCTGGTTTATGGAGAGCCCTTCAGGATGGGCTTGGCCTGCATGGCTCTTTGTTTACATAAACTCACAGCAGTTGTCTTGGCGTCTTTGTGAAACATCAGAACAACCTCTCCCTGCTACATCCAGCGCATCTCCCTCATCTTCTTTTTTTCTCTGTCCCTTGCTCTTTATTGTTCATTGCAACACAATCACCTACATTCTATCACAAACCATATTTGGAATTGCATTCAGAGTAGCTGTTTCTGTTGTCTTAGCCAAAACAGTAACTGGGGTTCTGGACTTCAAGATCAGTTATCTAATGAGAAGGATGAGATGGCTGCTGGTAACAGGGGCTCCTAATGGCATCATTCACATCTGCATTCTGATCCAGGTGATGACTTTCTGTGTACTCTAACTAGGGAATTCTCCCTTCATTGGCAGAGATGCACATTCAGCACAGGGCCACATCATCCTCTTGTGTAACAAGGGCTCCCTTATTGCTTTCTATTCTGTCTTGGGATACCTGGTTTTCCTGGCCCTGGCCAGCTTCACTGTGGCTTTCCTGGCCAGGAACCTTCCTGACCGGTTCAGTGAAGCCAAGTCTCTGACCATCAGCATGCTGGTCTTCTGCAGTCTCTGCATCACTTTCCTGCCTGTTTACCAAAATGCCAAGGAGAAAGTTATAGTGGCTACAGAGGTCTTCTCCATTTTGGTTTCCAGTGCAGGACTCTTAGGCTACATCTTTGCCCTCAAGTGTTACATCATCTTGTTAAGGCCAGATAGAAATTTTCTGGCTGGCTTCTGGGGCAAAGGACAACGGGGTGGAATATTTCCTCCATAATTTATAATTAACTTACACTAGAAGGTCTAGGATAAATCTACATTCCTTTTTTCATCTGATATTAGTTTATATATTTGGAATCACCTCAATGTGTGACTCTTCATCCTTTCTCTAGTGATGGTCAATTACAAGTTTTAGCCAAAGCCATCTAAATTTGAAATTTATTCCATATAAATTTTAGTTCTTTCAAGTTAGTCTGCAATTATTCCAGCTTACCCACTAGTGTATTTTGTATGTTGATTTGTATTCTAATTTTGCTTTCTTAATCATTTGCCTAAAATTTCCTTTTTGTGCCAGTCTTTAGGGTTTTAACTTTAAGCCTGTTATTATCCCTGAATCTTTTATGCTAATTTTAACACTTTATCTTTTGATCCACAGCTTGACTTTTTGCTATATGGTGGTTAGCTGCAGGTAAGATTCTCACTGATTTTTGTGATCATATTGGCCTCAAAATCTGACCCAGATTTCGCACCTTCCTGTATAGCTAAGATTATGGATACTTTTGTATATTCATTTATTTTGTCATTCTTATACATCACTATGCTTCTTAATACTCAAATATATTTCATTAATATTTTCTACTTAACAACGTTCCATATTTCATACACTTATTAGTGTGTTTTCTATAATAGTTGTAGAGTTCTATTCATATATCTGCTTTTTGCCACATCTGTAAGTTTGTTTTGTTGGATCAGTCTCTCCCCATCCTCTTTGTTTCCTTTCCTCCTTCATTCTCTTTTTTTAATTAATAAGCTTTTTTTTATTTTGAAAATACTGTACAGAGGGGTTACAATTACATGAGCAAGGTAATGAGTACATTTCTTATCAAACATTGTTGTCTCCTCCTTAATTTCCCCTTACCATCCCTGCCCTCCCAGCTCCTCCCTGACCCCAACTCCCGCCAAAGTTGCAAAGTTCGTTTTCTGACATAACATCTTGTACATCTCATTGTTGCAGTGGGTCCACCTGTATCCCTATTTAAAAAATTTGTATTTTCCCTTCCCCTCCCCAAATTATACCAACATCAAATACAGTGAAAACAGGGGTTATACCGTGGGGGAGGGAAATGCAAGCAACAAAAAGGGGAGGGACATGCAAAGCAACAAAAAACATCTTATAAATATGTTAGAAACAATAGCAAGAAAGAAAAACAATTTGAGTCCTTAGCTTGGGTTCATTTCACCTAACATCAACACTTTTTCCTCTACTTTCTCTAAATTGCATTAGAATTTCAAGAATGGATTTATATCATTAAAATACACTTTAAATGTGTATCATGATGCATTGGATGTGTGGAGTTCTGTTTCAGGAAAATATAGATTTACAATTGTTTGCTTATCCATGGCTGTATATATTTTAAATATATTCTTGTTTAATACCTTTAAAGTATTATACATACAAAATTATAGATGTATACTTTGTATGATACCAATAGATTCTACATCTCTTGATATTAAGTAAATATTCAATGTCCAATATTTTAATTGTATAAGAAATGCATTGTTCATTATTAAATGGACTAAATTTTTGGATTCTGTTCCAGATTTGACTATTTAAAACACATGGTCACCTAATGGCAGGTCTTCCTACCATCATCTATTGCTCATTGTGCATTTCCTCTGACAGTATTATTTATAATAAGTGAGTGATTGTGAGCTAACAATGGACTTCTATTGCTTTACTATTTTGTCGGTTGTGGGACTGGAACTCTGGGCCTGGGTACTCTTCATGAACTTTTCAGATCATGGCTAGCATTCTACTACTTGAGCCACAGTGCCACTTTGGTTTTTTGGTGGTTTATTGGAGATTAGATTTTCCGGAATTTTCCTGTGTGTGCTGGCTTTGAACTGCAATCCTCAGATCTTAGCCTCCTGAGTAGCCAGTTTTGCCAGCAGCACCTGGCTGTTTTGAATTAGAATTGGCAATTGAATTGAAAATATAACTATGTATTAAATTGGAAATATAACTATATTGGCAAAAATCTTTATATTTCTTTTCCTTTGAAATGGAATATTACCTAGCAATTATTTCTATACCATTAGAAATTGTATAAAAAGATGGTTAAAATACTTCAGTTTCTATTGAAGTTCAGGTTTGTCTTCTCTGGATTTTAATAATTGCATCAATAGATTGGATTAATGTTGCTATGTAAAACATTAATTACTCATTCAGTAGCAAACAATTAACTCTCATCCAAAAATGAGTTCCCCACATGAATTCCACTATGCAAAATTGAGAGTACATTTTGTCAATCAGGAAAAGAGCAGATTATCAAATCTGAGTTAGAAAAAAGAGACTAGCGATGATGATTAAGACATCCTGTCAATATTGTGCAAATATTATAGTCAATTGTAGAGAAGACATTGCTGTTGACATTGGTGATAGCAAGGTAATGAAAGAAGATATTCATGGTTAACTACATGTAGAAAACTAAAGCTAGATCCTTATATATCACCCTGCACCAGAATCAACTCCAAATGGATCAAAGACCTTGAACTCAAAGCAGACACTCTGAAAACATTACAGGATGGAATAGGAGAAACCCTAGGTCTCCTTGGCTCAGGCCGAAATTTTCTGAATAGAGACCCGGAAGCACAACAAATCAAAGAATGGTTGGACAAATGGGATTGCATAAGGTTGCAGAGCTTCTGCAGGGCAAATGACATAGCTAACAAGATCAATAGAAAGCCCACCGATTGGGAGAAGATCTTTACTAGCCATACAACGGACAAGGGACTCATATCTAAAATATACCTGGACCTCAAAAAATTAAACCACCCAACAACAAATCCTCAAAGAAACAACTGCCCAATAAATAAGTGGGCAAAAGACTTAAAGAGAAGCTTCTCTGAAGAAGAAAGAAGGATGGCCAATAGACACATGAAGAAATGTTCAACATCCCTAGCCATAAAAGAAATGCAAATCAAAACAACAATGAGATATCACCTCACTCCAGTTAGAACAGCAAAAATCAAGAACTCTAACAACAACAGATGCTGGAGGGGATGTGGACAGAAAGGAACCTTACTTCATTGTTGGTGGGAATGTAAACTTGTTCAACCACTTTGGAAAGCAGTATGGAGGTTCCTCAAAAGTCTTCACAAAGATCTCCCCTATGATCCAGCAATCCCACTTTTGGGCATTTACCCATATGTTTACAAACAAGACCAAGACCACAATAAAGCTACCAGCACAACTATGTTTATTGCAGCATTATTTACCATAGCTAAGATATGGAACCAGCCCAGATGCCCCTCAGTAGATGAATGGATCAAGAAAATGTGGTATATATACACAATGGAATTCTATGCCTTCCTCAGAAAGAATGACATTTCCCCATTTGTTAGGAAATGGAAAGGTTTGGAAAAAATTATATTAAGTGAAGTAAGCCAGGCCCAAAGAAGCATAGGTCCCATGGTTTCCCTTATTTGCAATATCTAGTATACGTATGAGTCAAGCGGAAAAGGTCAGATAATGTGATGTTAGGAAAATGAAACCTTAAATATGTATTTTAATGTTTTCCTTTCTTTCATGCATGTGTTTCTAACGCATTTATAAGATTATTTCTTTGTTGCTTTGTATGTCCCTCCCCCACACTGTAGCCCCCTCTTTCACTATATTTGATGTCAGTATAACATTTGGAGGAGATGGGAACAAACAAGTCGTTTAAGGATTCAGGTGGACCTGTTGCAACAATGAGAAGTACAAAATGTCATGTCAAAACCAACTTTACAATGTCAGTGTGGGGGGGGAGGGGGGTATAATTGGGTGGGGGGAGGGGGGAGGCTGGGAAGGGAGGTGAAGGGTAAACAAAGGAGGAGGCTGCAATGCTTGGTAAGAAATGTATGCATTATCCTGCCCATGTAATTGTAGCCCCTCTGTACAGTATGTTCTCAAATAAAATAAAATAAAATTAAAAATTAAAAATAAAAAATAAAAAAAATAAAAAAAAAGAAAGAAGGTATTCAAATGCTTACTACCCACTTAAATGAGGGGTAATGAGATGAACAGGGCATTCAAATTGGTAGCAAGTATCCCAGGGAAGTACATATTAAATATACACATAATAATTTATGCATGTATAGTGAGTATTCACTAGTGGGGCAGAGGTTTGGGTGGCATGAGTTCCTAAGAGCTCCACAGAATGATGTCTTCAGGCATTTGCTCTATTTAACTTCAGGTTAGGCACAAAAAGAGTGTATGCTGTTACTATCATAGTACAATGGTGTCACCTATTTTGACTATTCAGTTCCTCCAGGAAAGATACAGAAATCCATCCTTTCATGGACACACACACACACACACACACACACACACACACACACACACTAATAGGAACACACATGTGCACACTCACATACACACAAATGTAAAGGAACTAAAAACTAGTCATTTATTTAGAGGCAGAGAATTAAGATCAAATGCTATATATATACAATTCAGGCTGATAATAGAACTATAATTTTTCATGTGCACTAGTGGCTCACATGTAATCCTAGCTGTTCAGGAAGCTGAGATCTAAGAATCATGGTTCAAAGCTAGCCCTGGCAGGATATCCATGAGACACTTACCTACAATAGACCAATAGAGAATCAGAAGTGGAGCTGTTTCTGAAAGTGGTAGAGTGCTAGCCTTGACCAAAAAAGAGCACAGGACAGTGTATATGTCCTAAGTTAAAGACTCACCACAAAGAAGCAGTGTGTTTCTTCAGCTTAAATCTCTTTAAATAATCATAGATAAATCTAATGTGTCTTGAACTGCTGAATGCAGAGAGAAAACAAATTTGAAAATACCCAGAAGGTTTAGTAGTATATTTATTAGACACTAAAAACAACAAAATAAATACCAAAGATAGTGGTGCTGGAGGTTTGCCCTGGCTTTGAGCTGCACAACTTCTGATATTATTGCTTATAGATCCTTAATCTACTTGCTTGTTATTAGTTGATGTCAAAGAAAAACTCTGTTAGGACCACTGAATAACTACAACTCTGTTAGCCAAGGTGTGTTGTCACATTGGTTGCTTCTCATCCATTATTTTAGATTCAAAGTATTTCAATTCAATTCAAAGTATTTCCTATCAGATCAGTATCACATACTTCAGAACCAGGAATTTTAAGCCAGGCACACAGTTGTTAAGAGAACTTGTACCTCTGTACAAAATCTGCTGTTCAACTGAAGACTACAACACATAAATATGTTTCATAGAGGATGGTTGGTGAAAGTGAATGGTACCATTATGGATTAGCCATTTATTCTTCAAGCAAAGAGATCAATGAAGTCTACATTTAAGTTGTGTTACCCAAATTTGAAGAAAAACACAACAAAAGTTTTATTGACAAAATAAAAATACCAAGAAGCAATGAAAAATTGAATTAATTCCACAGCAAATTCATGAGGACTGAAAGTAAAAAGTGACACAGGATAAGACATCTTTCCTGGCATAAATCATTAATGCCTTAAAATGGAAGAACACCTCTGGGCACCAGTATATCATGCCTACTACTTATTAGGTCGAGATCTGAGGATCATAGCTCAAAGTTAGCTTGGGCAAGAAATTCCATGAGATTCTGCCCTCCAGTTAACCCACACACACAAAAAAAGAGCCAGAAGTGCTGTTGTGGCTCAAGTGTTAAAACACTAGACTTGAGCACAAAAGCTTAAGGACAGTGCCCAGGTCCTAAATTCAAGGCCTGTAACCTACACAAATACACACACATACACACACACACACACACACACACACACACAAACTAGTAAAAGTGAAACCCACTCCCACAATCAGCAGGAAGGGGCTAATCTTTCCCTTAGTCTTCCCTTTTGATTCATGTAATAAGCCTTGTTTCCCATTAGGTTGCTAGTTATTTTTTCTGGTCGTCTTTTGATTAATAAAAGTGACACATATGGATGATTTTCTGCTTGAAAAGATACAAACCTCTTTGAAACAAGTAGCCAAGAAAAAGATCTTTACCCATCATACTTACAATCTAGAAGTAAATACGGTATGCTTACTTCTATTTGAGGACCATGGCACACTCTACTGGTGTTTCTTAATCAAGCTGTTTGGTGTAACACCTGAAAAATCTAGTTTCACCTCTTCTGCCTCAGTCCTTCTCCTTTAGTTGAAGGAAAAAGATAGAGTGGATTTTCTCTTCATTCTCCAATGTGATAACCTGCCCCTCTAAAAGTATAACTGTAACACTGTCTTCTCAGATGCATGAGGTGAAAAGGCTTTGTAAAATGCAAAGAACTTTGGGAAGAAATTTGTTATACTGCACTGATAGATACCATCTTGAAAATACATCGCACTTCCTTATGTCCCACATTTTAGTTTTGGTCAATTTTCAGAAAGACTTCTCAAAGAACATTGCTTTTAGAGGTACTAATACCTTGGAATGTAAGAAAGAGTTGCATCACATTTGTACTAGAAAAAACAGTTTATTGACCAAGATCACTTCATTTGCTTGACTTTCTAATATATACGCTTTCAATTGTATATTCTTAAAGGTTGCAACACAGAGACTTAAACAACCCTATTTTTAAATAAAAAGCTATACCATGTACTCACACTGATATACTGAGAAAATTCCTTGAATTCTGACACTGTGGAAAAGACAGTAAAGAGACCAGATTGAAACTGTAGAGTTTTTCCTATGTTCTGCTATAAAACAAACAGATTTCCCAAATGCCTAACCAACTCAGAAATTTCGAAAACAAAAGATTACTACACTTGAAAATAGTGAATCTGATATCTAAACTTTTGCCATTTTGTTATCCAAAACTCTATTCTAAAATGAAAATGATGGAATAAAATATGAAAATGCAATGTAAAGATAATTTCAGACACAACACTGATTAGAAAACCCTTTTTCTCAACTGTCGGAAGTGTAATGAAAGGGATTATATGAACCATAGCACGCAAATAATCCTTAAAACCAAGGGGAAAGAATGTAAGTATTTACATATCAACAAATAATTAGAGATCATCAAAAAGACCACAGAGAAATTATGTCTGTATAAAAATCACTTAATGAAGTCATGACTATAGTTGCTGAATGGGGCAGTAGAGAAAGAGGCAATAAAATCACTCATGCAGATTGAAAAACAACTATAAAAAGTTCTTTCACATAAAAGGGTGGAATTAAACAGTTTAGAGAAAAACATAAAATGATTAGACTATATTTCCAGATGTCACATTATAAGAATGGTTAAAGGGAATTATCTAGAGAATAGGACAAAACATGTTAAGAACTCTGATTACACAAATATGCAGTGTTAAGAATAATTACACAAATTTGGAACAAAAATTCAACTTTCTATGTTCAAATTTGGTCTCACAGAAAATATTTTTGATATTATGGATATATCAACAATGTAGTTAAGAGTTTATAGATAATGGTACTATAAAGTGAGTGATTTCAATTGTTTATATTATGGATACCTTGAGTTGGGAACATGCTAAGATATGTGCACTGCTAATGAACAGTAAAATGTAATCGGAAGACTATTTAGATGAGTTTAAATATATTTCAGTAAGTGGGAAATCACAAAAATGCACAAAAATATACTTTATTTCCTAAGGGGGCAGAGAAAATCTATAAAGCACCAAATTAAATGAGTAGACAAAAAGCTTAAGAAGTTTATTTGCAAGGACCACACAAATAGAAAACTTACAGATATGCATACATTTATCTGTAGATAAATGATCAGTTTTAATAGCAATTATCAAATGCAATAATTAAAACACAGCCACAGAGAATTGGATGACCAGGACCAACTTTTGTGGCTATACAAGAAAGTACAATTGAATAAAAAGGCGCAAGATTTGGAATAGAAAATAATTTGTACAACTCCTAGAAACTTAGCTATTCATGAATAGCTCAGGGTCACAATTAAAATACAAAGGGGACAAATATGTCCCTGAGACTTTCTAGGATTCTTTAGCTAGGGTTGTGACTAAATAGAACAATGGCTTTGACAAAAAGCAGCTCATTTATGGAGCCCAGGCCTTGAGTTCAAGTCCAGGAACAGCACAAAATGAAAAAGAAAGGTATGGAGGAAGGGAGGGAGGAAGAAAAAAGAAAGAAGAAAGGAATGAAGGAAGGAAGAAAGGACGCAGGGAGGGAAGGAAAGATAGATCATTTCCAGATATCTATGTGGATGTTCAAAATTTGGGCTGGCTGCTATTCTTGGATGCTTTGCAGGCTCAGGGAATGGACCATCTGTGGGAATGACTTGCAGAATTAAGGTAAAAAGGTGGGGAATCCATTGAGTTGTTTGCCAACCATTTGAATGAGGAACAGGGCTGTGGGAATCAGGCCTATGATCCTATCACCTTCGAGTTTCTTCAGAAGGTGCCCGGGTTCTGGGTGTGGGTCAGTAATCCCAGCAGAAGTTGCTGTCTGATTGAAAGGTATGTGTTGGAGAGTGGGGTCAGGTTAAATTCATGCCAAGGGACCAGAAATTAGTACAAGAATCTTGAAGCTTGCAATCAGTGCCTGGCTCTGATGAGATTCAGAGAGTCCTGCACACAAGGTCCATGTCTGGTACACCAGGATGAGCATCAGGACCCCATCCATGCTCTAGCATCTAACCTTGCAAAGCCTACTGAGCAACCACTCCATTGTCATTTCAGCCCTGGAGAATCTACCAGTGCTATAATTCTCTACTCTTTATGGAGGGCTGTGCCCAGGGCCACTCAGAGGTGCTGAAGGCCACGGTGTAGGCCTGGCCCTTCCTCTTCCTTCCCTTGAGGGATCTGGCAGAATCACCAAACCTGGAGGCCTTCAAAGGGCTTGATCTCCTACTGTCCCAAATGGGTTCGATCTCCTACTTGTCAAGAAGGAGCACCCCATTGGGTGGAAACAGCAAGTGCTGTTTGTGGCAATTTGTGGCAATTGCAACTTGAGATCAGGATTTAGAATTATCATTCCATGGCACGACTATCTTCTCTGGAAGTCCTGACTGAAAGGTCAACAGAGAGTCACCTTTCAGCTGGGACTGAAGAACAGCCTTTGATCCTCTCCATTGACCTGACTATCGAAGATGGCACCCAGGATGAATTCCAAACCTATCTCCGCTAGTGGGCCAGGAAGTGGAAAGAAGGAGTCCAACTGTGCTCGACCAAGCTTCAGATTCTGTCTGGCTCCTCTACAAAATCCGGAAGGCTCTGCATGAGGTGAGCCTTGACTCCATCACTGAACTTGTGTTGAACAATTTCTGGTGTCCAGAAACCATGAGAAAATTTTCTCCTTCCCGGGGTCAGACAAAGAACCTTTGCCTATTCTTCTCCAAGATAAGTGGCAACTTCTACACTTCCAGCTTCAGTAATCTCTCATATTTCTGCAAATACATGGTGCATCTGTGGCAGACTCAGCATCTCCAGGAGTTTCCTGTGCAGGATATCTTTGTCCTGTATGGATGGCTACACTCCATCCTCAGTAACCCGACGACTTTGAACACCTTTACTTTGAGTTCATGTTCACTGAAGGAAGCCAATATGAGGTCCTTGTGCCAGTGTCCCTGTGCCAGGCAGCTCAAGCACCTGTATCTGAGGAGTTTGTTCATGGGATGTTTCAATCCTGAGTCCCTGTGAGCCCTGCTGGAGCAAGTGACCGGCACCATGGAGATCCTGGCCTTGGAGCATTGTGACATCACTGAACCCCAGCTGTTGACAATCCTGCCCTCCCTATGCCAATGCTCCCAGCTGCATTTCCTCAGCTTCTATGGAAATTGCATCTCCACAGCCACCCTGAACAACCTACTGTACCACACAGCCAGGCGGGGCCATTTAAGCGAGGGCCCCACCTTGCCCCACTGGAGAGCTACTGCCCTCCACATTGGGGCCTAGAGAACCTTGACCTCTACAGGTTTGCCCAGGTTCAGGCTCAGTTGGCACAGGTCTTGAGAGAGAGGGGGCCAAACCAGAAGGTCCAGATCTGTACCAATTTCTGTCATCACTGGCCAAAATGCCAATTATATAGGCTGGAGCATCATGGCTACTAGCAGCTCACCCCCGAGGGTCTTCCTAGCCTTCTGCTCTGCTTATGTAGTCACATGCATCTTCTGGAATCTCTTGTCGGCATCACAGAGGAAACCCAAGACACAAGTTCGTTTTCCATGGAGCATACCCTGCATTCTTCAGTGTGGGTGGAAGAGACTGGGTGTCTTTTCCTGAACTTCCTAGCTATCAAACCCCTGGACTTCTCATCCCAGTAGGCATCTATGTGTCCTGTGTACACAATATTAGGAAGCTGGAGTGGTCTCTGCCTGGTAAGAACTGGAACATGATCCTGTTCCTAAATGTTTGTAAGCAAACCTACAAGTGCTGCGGCAATCCCTCAAGATATTTCATTTACTGCATCACTCCCTTAATAAAACAAAAATAAAGGAAAAGCATGAATAGAATTGTGTCATTTCTAAGCACCAATGAATGAAACTATTTTTGGTGTTGAGAATCCTAGCTACTCTACTAGTCTGAGATCTGAGCATCATAGTTCAAAGCTAGCCTGGGCAAGAAAGTGTCTGAGATTCTCATTTCTAGTGAATCACCAAAAAATGCTGAAGTGGAGCTGTAGTTTAAGTAGTGGCATGCTGGTATTGTGCATTAATGCTCAAGGACAACTCCCAGGAAGTCAAGTTCAAGACCCAGAATTGGTACAACCCAACTACCATCAAATATACCCATGATCAAGATATGGATCCAATTTTAGAGAAAATGGAGTGGGTGGGGAAATTCAATATCAAATACCAAACGACATCCATGAAAACAAGAGAACTTTTTTCCAAAGTGTTTTGTGATGAGCGTCCTAGTTACTCAGCTAGTCTAAGGTCTGAGGATAACAATTGAAATCCAGGCTGGGAAGGAAGGTCTGTGAGACTCTCTTCTCTATTCAATCACCAGATACACTCTTAGTTGTCCTATAGCTTAAATGTTAGAGTGCTTGCTTTGTACATAAAAGCTCATGGACACAATAATGGAATATAAAGTGTATGAACCCTACAAACATGTTTGTGAGATTAAGTATCAGTATCCCACAGTGATGTAAAACGTTTGAAATTTATGTATTCACTTAATCTATATAAAGAAAAAAAAACTAAAGGGTATCACTACAGACCCTGAATTTAAGCCCCAATGTTGACACAAAAACAAAAGCAAAATAATGCCATGATCACACTCTAATATAAATAGATCCATTCTTAGAGAAATTTATAAGTAATTTTCAAAGTCAAATGTTATAAGACATTACATGTAACAAAATATTTCTGCTTCTACAGCATAATTGGATGATAATTTTCAGTATGTAAATGTGGTTTGTGGTTGATCAGACATGTCTTAAAACTTCAGGCTCACTTCAATTTGTTTTTCTATAAGGAGTATTAACTCTGTGTCCACCCAGGCATGCCAAAAATAAAGAATGAAAATATATGACCTTCGGTATCCTTCCATGAAGAACTATAAAGTAAAGTATGTGATATCACCTTCCTATGATGGTAACAGAGTTTCACTGTTTTTTTTTTTTTGCTTCAAATCAAAATAAACTAATCAAAGCATGGGGACATCTTTATGGAGCTGTGAGGGAACTGAGACCACCCACACTTTGACCCTTCATTGAATACCCATTATATGTACATAAAGTATTATATGTGTATATTTAATATGTATTACTCTGGGATATTTACTATCAGTTATGTGTGACCTGCTTATCTCATGACTCCTTATTGAAGTGGGTATTTATCCATTGAATGTCATTTTTTGGGGGGTCTGGTCGTGAGGCCTGAACTCTGGGCCTGGGTGCTGTCCCTCAGCTCTTCAGCTCAAGGATAGTGCACTACCACTTGAGCCAAAGCGCCTCTTCCTGCTTTTTCTCTTATGTGGTGCTGAGGAATTGAACCCAGGGCCTCATGCATTCAAGGCAAGTGCTCTACCACTGAGCCACCTTCCCAGCCCCTGAATGTCATATTTTTATTATTACTAATGTCAATACCAGAACTTCATCTCTACAATTGGCCATACTATTTGCATAACCTTGTCAGTTGGTGTAAAGAATCATCTCTTCTCTTTTTTTTCCCTCATATTTATAACTTTTTCTTCCTTCCTGATGACCTAAATGCACTTAGTTCTGCATAATGGATAGTTGGGGACCTCATGTGTCGCGACGAGTGTTAATGTGCAATCAGTGTTTAATTCACCAATAATAATCCAATTGTATTGAAGAAATTATTAAAATAAAGAAGAAAGATAACATGTGAACTTTCTAGAAACTAATGTATTTTGACCATCTCTTGATAAAATACTAATAATTTAGAAATATTTGCAAAGTAGTATGCCTTATGAAAGGATAATAAAGAGTAATGTGGAATTTTGCCAATACTTCCAATTCAAAACTAAAGTCTATTGTTAGTATGTAATCATTCTCTTAGTAGAAATTAAATATCATTGGACTCATTAATTGCATGTTGAATGAAAACATTTATAGTACTCAGATATACTAAAAAGTAGATTTTCACATAAAGCAATACAAATGCCAGAAGACAGAAAGGTGCAATAAACCAAAGGACAGGGCAGAAAGGCATGCCATTATGTGACCACTTGTCAGAAATAGTCATGTCTTTCTTTAAACATAGTATAAAACACAATAGTTCAATCTGTTTCGAATAATGCAATTCTTATAAAATTAAAATAATAGAAATGTAAAAATTAATTGTTATCACATCAATTGGAAACATAAAAAGAAAAAGTATTTATAGACAGATAAAATGTATATAATTTTAAGTCAGGTGACAGTTGCTCACCCATGTAATCCTAGGTACTCAGGAGACTGAGATCTGAAGATCACTTTCAAAGCCAGCCCAGGCAGGAAAGTCTGTGACTCTTATCTCCAATAAACCACTAGAAAACCAGAAGTGGTGCTCTGGCTTAAGTGGTAGAGTGCTTGCCTTGAGCTGAAGAGTGCAGGGACAGGATTCAGGCCCAGACTTCAAGCCCAACAGACCGATAATAAAAGCATATAATTTTGTATATATAATATTTTTAAGGCTATAAAAAAAGAATTACTTGAAAAATACATCCAGCCATGGGTAAACAACCTACTATGAATCTTTACTTTTTAGCTATTACTTCATAAAGCCAATACATTATAATTATACAATTGAAGTGTATTTTTGTAGCTTATAAAATCCATTTTTGAAATTCTGAAACAACACAGAGAAAGCAGAGACAGAAGAGGAAGAAGAAAAGGAATGAAAGGAAAGACAGTGGGAATGAAATTGGACATGGGGAAGATGGATCTGACAAAATAGATTGAGGAATATGGAAAAAGGCAGATGTGTGAATGGCAATATATAACAATGAAGCAAAATACATTCAATTTAGTATATGAAACCATGCACTTTTAAAAGTGCATAATATGAATGAATTGTGACTAAGAAGAATAGTGATATAAAGGCAGGCAGAAACTATATTTCAAAAATTAGGAAAATATGTATAAACTAAGCTACATAGAAAGTTTTGATCTGGTGGTCAAGGTTAAAAGCTAAATTGGACAGGAAATCAAAAAGAATATTAATTCCAGTTAACTATCACAGAGCAAAAAGTAAAGTTCAATTGGTGAAACATTATCCTTATGCAATAAATAAATAAATAAATAAATAAATAAATAAATAAATAAATAAATAAATAAATGGACTGTACCAGGCTTAAAGTTCAATTCCCAGACAGACTAGCAGCAAAAAAACAAATTTAGGCAAATGCTTAAGAAAGCATAATTTGTAAACTAGAATCAATGAAAATACACTAGTGGAGATGATTAGATAAGTACTCAGTAAATAGAAATAAAAAAAAATAGAATGATATTCAAATTTACCTGGCTTTGGTTACAACTTGTGACTCAACCATTACTAGAAAAATGAGTGCAAATCACTTATTCGTGGAATTCATTACAACAATATAAACTAATATCTGATGGAAAAAAGAATGTAGACCATCTGCACATTTGGTCATCCATGTAAGTTCAATCATAAGAGGACTTATTTTTCATAATATGTGTTTTGTCCCAGAAGCCATGCAGAAAATTTCTATCTGGCCTTAACAAAATGATATAGCAGTTGGGGGCAAAGATGCCACCCAGCAACTCTTACTGGAATCCAAGATGGAGAAAACCTCTGTAGCCACCCTGACTTTCCTTTTGTCACTGAGGTAGACAGGCAGGAATATGAACCGAATACTACAGAACACCAGCATGCTGAAGGTTAGGAACTTGGCTTCATTGAAGGTGCCAGGCCAGAAAAACCATAATGAAGCTGGCCAGGGCCAGGGGAGCCCAAGTATCCCAAGACACAGTAAAATGTGGTGAGGGAACCCTTGTTACACAGGATGAGCACATGGCCACATTTAGAGTGTATATCTGTGTAAGAGTAGGAAGGTGAAGTCTCCAGTCAGAGTACACAGAGAGGTACCTAGATCAAAGTACAGATTGGAATGGTGACGTTAGGAGCCCCTGATAGCAGCAGCCACCTCATGTTTCTCCCTAGAGAAGTGACCGTGAAGGCCAAATCCACATTTACAGTTTTGCCCAAGACAGCAGAAATAGATACTGTGAATGCAACTCCAAACGTGGTTTGCTGTAGAATGTAGGTGATTGTGTTGGGACAGCTACTAAAGAGCAAAGGAAAGTGAGAACAGAAGATGACGGAGATGAGCAGGATGTACCTGAGAGCCTGGTTACTAGCTTTTTTTTTAATTGTGAAAATACTGTACAGAGGGGTTGCAATTACATGGGCAAGATAATGAGAGATTACTAGCTTTGACAGTGGAGGTGTTTTGATGTTCACAAAGACTCCAAGGACAATTCCCTGTGAGTGTACATAAACAAATGGCCATGCAGGTCAAGGCCATTCCCAAGAGCTCTCCATTAGCCAGGAAACTTTCATCTCTTTAAGTCACTGGTTACTCTCTGCATTGGCATACTTGTGATCAGGACACTTTACACATTGCTCCATAGCTAGTGAGGAAGTCAAATAACCAATAGTCACTTTTCACTACTTAAAAGAATATTGGGAATCCCTATATAGGGATAATACTAACATGTCAACACTTACTAGCAACAAAAGAATATATTATCAATTATTCCTTGATATGTTCAGTACTATTTCTATTTCTTCTTCATGTTCCCACACTCTTGCCTACATTTTCCTTTTTCAGTTTGAATCTTTTTTTTTACATACTGTGACTATCACCCATAATATTTATTTCCATTTGTAAAAGCCTATGAAAAAATTTTTGCACATACTGGAGCATGTGGCTAATGATATCTGAAGAGTATGGTTCAAAGCCATCCCAGGCAGGAAAGTCCATGAGACGCTTATTATTTTGTGGGGGGGGCGGTCATGGGGCTTATACTCTGGGCCTGGGTGCTGTCCCTCAGCTCTTCAGCTCAAGGCTAGTGCTCTACCACTTGAGCCACAGCACCACTTTTGGCTTTTTTCTTTTTTCTTATGTGGTGCTGAGGAATAGAACCCAGGGCCTCATGCATGCAAGGCAAGCACTCTATCATTGAGCCATCTTCCTAGCCCATGAGATTCTTATTTCCAGTTAACCACCAGAAAACCAGAAGTGGTGTTTTAGCTCAAGTTGAAGAGTGTATGCCATTAGCTGAAGCTTAGAGACAGCAGCCAGTCTCAGAGTTCAAGCCCCTTGACAGACTAAAATAAAAAGAACGTTTCTGCATGTTAAATGCTGCCATACTTATTCTCAGTCTTTTGTGTACTACTCAAACCACTAATCCAAAATTCTGGACAGAAATGTTTGGAATTCCTTGAATGTCTCTATGCAATATAAATAAGAACCCATTAGCTATTCCTTGCAGACATTATATTTGTCCATCTGACTCACCAATAAAGTGGTGGAGAACAAAAGCTGTACAATCATCCTCTGCAAAACACTGTTGCCTGCTTCTTCGACCAAACCCAACACAGAGTGCACACTCTGTTGAAAGAACATTTCTGGGCACTAGGAAATAAAGGTGTACAAGATGTCTGTTTTCTTTGCACCCTAAAGTGAACTTGAAGAAGATGGAGACCATGTACTTAAAAAGGCTTCGCACTTCATATGATAGACATTAAACTTACATTGCTAAGGAGTGGAATAATCATGTGTAAAATGAGTAGAAAAATAATCTTACAAGTAATTCAGAGCCTGTATTTTTTATTTCAAGGAGCAGTGTCATCCAGTGTCACAATTAATTTACAAGGTGAAAGAAGGAATCTTTGAGTATGCAATTATTATACAACATTTGTGTTTCAGGGATTGGATAACACAAGGGAGTAATCATAAATTTGTCCCTAAGTCATGCACTTACCTATTAGCTATCTCTTTCTCTGAGCAAAGGGTACAATCAAAGCAACAGGTAATCTTTCCTTCCTGAGGGGATTTCCTGAATCCAGGACATATCTCACTGCAGACAGAGTGAGGAGCCTGAGAACAATAAGATATTTGTCAGTAAATGTATAGAATTTTACATAACACTAAAAAGTCCATTGATTTAAAGAATAGGATTATTAAGGATATAATTGTATGAACATAACTCTAATAATGCAGTTATAGATTCCACATCATATATCAAAAGGGTTATGTAGTATATACTTAGTCTCTATCTAGCCTGAACTACTGAGAAGTGTCTGACCTTTAAAAGACAGAGGATAATGATGGGAAAGTAGGTCCTGGTTGACAGCCTTCTGGAATTTCCTTGAATTCATAATATCCTATGTAGTCTCCTTCTCATCTGTGACATGTTGAGGAACAAGGAGAAAGAATCCTCTTGATGCTTTAAAAGTATGCTATAAGATAAAGCACAGGCCTCATCTTTATAGGGTTATATGAAGCCCAGGCCCTTCCAATCTTCTTTTCATCTATCCAGTGCCATGCATTGAAAATCTGCTCACACAAGCTCTTTCACTGATTGCTCTCTCCACAGATCATTAAAGTAGCAAGACAACAAACCATTGAATGGATTCTCCACAGAAGGGAGCAAAATAACTCTTTAAAAAAATTAAATGTTTCCTCTGATACTTTCTCTCAGCATAGAAACCAGCTAAGAAAAATAAAATTTACATTTTATGATAACATTCTAAATAAATATTGAACAACACACTTTTAACTTTTTATTTTTTGGGTGCTTAACCTAGAGATAAAAATCTGTATCTGGCCACTGTCCTTGAGGCTGTTTTGCTCAAGGTTACCACTCTACCACTGGAGCCATAGCTCCACTTGATCTTCTTGGTAGTTAATCAAGATAAGAGTCTCACAAAATTTTCTTCCCATTTTAGCTTTAAACTGATATGTAATCTTAGATCTGGAAGGATAGGATTACAGTCATGAGTCCCCAGTGCTCAGCTCCATTAATTTATTCTGTTTCTTTTCTATCCAAGAGTCAATCAATAAAATTTCTTAAGTTTGAAATACTTAAATGTTAGTAAGCACAGAGAGTATAAAGTCTGTGTGGTTCTTTTTTTTTTCTGTGTGTGAGTGTATATGTGTGAGCCAGAACTATTGTTGAATTCAGTGCCTGGGCTTTGTATCTAAGCTTTGCTGCTTAAGCTTAGCACTGTATCACTTGATCCACTGCTCTACTTCCAGTTTTTTGGGTGTTTAAATAAAGATAACAGTCTCACAGGCTTTTCTGCTAGGACTGATTTGAAACCATGATACTAAAATCTCTGACTTCTAAACATCTAGTATTATAGGAGTGACTTTTCTGGCCCCAGCCAGGAATACATTTTAAGGGTGAAATCTGCTTATTTATATGAAATTACAATTAGATCCCACCCACCTTTGTAGTTCCTATGGCCCACTCTACCATATTTTATTATTCAAACAGTTGATGAACATGTAGTTTATGTGGAGAAAAATGGCCTACTTCCACTTGAGGTCAGACCTTCTGGAAAATTCCAAATGTTCACAATGTTATACTCTTCTTCTAATTTCCTTTTCTCAATCAAAATCTCTTGGCCTCAAAGAGGATTATGAAATTGTATTTTATTCACAAAATGGGTACACCTAAAAAAAGATACATCATCTTATGATGAAGTACATCTCAGACTTAAAACAAAAAATCTGAAATGAGAAAAGCTCCTGATTAAAATTTCAGATTCTGCATTCCAAAAGAGCAGAAAAACCTAATGAAGAAATAAAAAATTCTATGGGACAAAAAATCATCAAAATAATCTTTGGACATCCTGGTCACTCAGCAAAGAAATAGAAGGCTTTGTTTCAAGAGAAACCAGTTCCATACAAATACTCATAAATGAGACAATTCCCAATTTCCTCACTACAGTTTCACATAACTAAGTTTGTAAAAATCTATAGTTTGAGAATGGTAAAATTTTCATGCATAAAGTTGAATGAATTTAATTACTAATAAAAATATGGATAATTCTGTTTAGCAGATTATCTTTACTAGTATTAAGAAACACATCAGGAAAAGGTGAATTTTTAATTTTCAAAACATTAGCTGTGAGCATGTTGAGGTTATTTGAAACTAAAAGAATTTATGGAAAAATGGAATATATTTTGCACTTGTGACTGACCTGCTTGATATTAACAGCACAAGCACACATGTGTAAGAGACCTCAATTACAAACTGTTATACAGTAAGAGACCTGTCTAGGAAATGACGTTCCTCACTGTACCATCCAAAACTTTAAGTCCTTACCTGTGCAGGTGAAGGCACTGAACCTTTTCTATTTTCCGTTGTTTATAATACTGCTTGATGAAGAAGTGTTTCATGGAGAGCCTGGGCCACAGAATATACAGCATTCTATATACTGTAACTGTCTCCAGACATAGTCATGTCAAAAATGTGCCTAGGCACCCAAGCCAAAGAGGCATCATGAGGATAGTTCTCCCCATTACCAAATCAGAATCAGAACCTGAGCAAGTAAAGGAGAAACCACAGCCCACCAAGGAAAATGTCTCCTGGGTATTTGGAACGGTTAACTACTTTGACAAAATTTGTGAATCCAAAAACATCTGGGTGATGATGTTAAAAAAAATGACAGGTACATGTAATGAACTAAGCAGGAAATATTTTTCTTATGGTTAAATGCCATTCTACAACTTTTCCTTTTATTAAAATTTACTCAACATACACCATTAAATATAGTAGGAATTCATCATGGACATATAGGATGAGGACATACGCTGATGATTTACTTATATGGTTATAGGGTGCCATGATTTTTAAAATATACATCACTGGTTTGTTATTGCCAGATCAAATTATTCTTGGCCATCTCTTCTTTCAATGCAGGAAGAATCCGCAAACCATTTTCATCTTGTAATGTTAACAGTCCTACCCAATTCCAGCTGAAGTGAAGTAGTAATAAGACCATGGCAGTGGCTACTTTGGGGACATTTTGGGGACATCTAATAGAGAGAAGGAAACTTTTTATGGTCACTCAGTACATGATCAAAAGTCCCAAAGGTAAACTAAAGTGAAGGAATAGAAGATGCTCCATGAATGAGAACATTTCTATCTATGACAATCCCAGTCATCATATATGTTCTATAACCATGTGAAGAAAATGGAAGGCATGTTTTTCTTTTTTCTTTTTTTTTGCCTCTTCTTTTTTTCTTTTTTTCTTGCCCATGAAATTGTAACCCCTATTTATGGTATTTTCAAAATAAAAAAATAATAAAAAACAACATTGAGATATCACCTCTTTTTATTATTTTTTTTTATTTTGAAAATACCATACAGAGGGGTTACAATTACATGGGTAAGATAGTGAGTACATTTCCTATCAAACATTGCTGCCTCCTCCTTAGTTTCCCCATACCATCCCTTCTCCTCCCCACCAACTCACCCCCACACCCCCATACCACAACCACCCTACCCCCTCCCCACCTCCTCACCCCGCCAAAGTTGTAAAGTTCGTTTTTTGACATAACGTCTTGTAAATCTCGTAGTTGTAATGGGTCTACCTCTAACCCTGTTTAAGCAGTTTGTTTTTTCCCTTCCCTTCCACAAATTATATCAACATCAAATACAGTGAAAGCAGGGCTTAAAAAGCATCGTTGCCTCCTCCTTTGTTTCCCCTTCCCATCCCTTCCCTTCTCCACCTCCCCATCCCCCCCCCCCCAATCCCACCACCACCACCACCACCTCCATTGGATAGGAAATTGAAAGACTTGGAAAAAATTATATTAAGTGAAGTAAGCCAGGCCCAATGAAACATAGGTCCTATGCTTTTATTATTTGCAATAACTAGTATATGTCTGAGACAAACAGAAACTCTTAAACAAGTTGATGTTAGGCAAAATAAACCCCAAGATAAGGATTCATCTGGGTTTTTTTTTTCTTTCTCACGATTGTTTCCATCATATTTATAAGATGCTTTCTTTGTTGCTGTGTATGTACCTCCCCCATGGTATAACCCCTGCTTTCACTGTATTTTATTTAGACATGTTTTTCTTTTAGTTTTTGTAAAGAAAAAATAAATCTTTTTAATTAAGTATAAAACAAATCAATTTGTACAATGTCTTTTGGTCTTTGTCACTGTCTTTGTCTTTGTCACATCAACTCTTTTGGTCTTTGTCACATCAACTCCTCTCATTTGTATCTACCACAGGTATTCCCTGACTTTAATAGTTCCATTTTCACATATGTACATTGAATATTATGTTGTATTTGCCCAACCATATTCTTCTTTTTCCTTTACACCTTTCCACATCCCCTTAAAACGCCCCAAGAATATATGCTTCTGGGGCTCATTTTTTATATAGTCTGTTAATTTTTCAGAAAGGTTAGATTGATATGTACTATAATTTATTCAGATTGATCATGTATATATGTAAGTGAATATATGTGGGCTCCATAACTTTATAATATTTCATGAGCATAATTTTTATCTAATATTACATATGAGAGAACACATACCTACTTTTACTTTCTTTTTTTCCTGCCAATTGTGGGGCCTGAACTTTGGGCCGGGGCACTGTCTCTCAGCTCTTCAGCTCAAGTCTACCACTCTACCACTTGAGCCATGGCACCATTTCCAGATCTTTCTGCTGAGCAATGGAATCCAGGGTCGCATGCTTGCAAAGCAAGCACTCTACCACTGAGCCACCTTTCCAGCCCGCTACTTTCACTTTCTGAGCCTGACTTTCTTCATTCAATATATCTTACACAGGAGCATATGTATATGTGTGGTAATACAGGGCTATAAACTCAGGGACTCATGTACTACTCCTTTCAAAGCTACCAATCAACAACTTGAACCACACATTAATTCCTGTTTAATTCTTGTTGATTCAGAAAGTTTTCTGTTTACTTGCACACTCTGCTTAACATATCTCTACACTTTCAAGTCATTTCCTGATTTTTTAAAGAAAATTAGTGAGGGTAAAACTTAAAAAAAACCCTCTTTGATGTGAAGGGTAAACAAAGGAGGAGGCTGCAATGCTTGGTAAGAAATGTACGCATTATCCTGCCCATGCAATTGTAACCCCTCTGTACAGTATGTTCACAAATAAAATAAAATAAAATTTTAAAAAACCCTCTTGTCATATCTAATTTTTCTCTTTTCAAATCAAAGGGACTATCCTATTCCATTATATTTGAGTACTTATTCTTTGATATTACAAAATTTGATAGGTTCATAAATCCAATCTCCTCCTATCATACTCTCCTAACAGCTGAAATGGCCCCAAATTTGATATTTTTACTATCGCCTACCCTTCCTATTCTTATCTGTGAACCTGTAAATGTTCAGATATGTAACAATCTGGGCAGATATTCTTCCTGATGGTCCTGTAAGTGCTGCTATGGACTTTTTTCCCTCATATGATTGTGGTTTGGAATATTATAATTTCCAAAGATGCAAATGAAGGGATCTTTAAATGCTGTTGAATTTCCATATTAAACATTATATATATATATATATATATATATATATATATATATATATATATATATAATCCCAGAGTCAAGTTATGTAAAAGATTAGGATATTTGTTGTTCTCTTTAATAGCAACTACCACAAAAAAACACACTAGTAGTTCATGAATGTCAACCTGAATAATGAACATAGAATTTCAAGACTAGTATTTCAAACTTAGGATGTTGAAGTATAGAATGCTTACTTTCTTGCCCATATATATGTTAAAATATTACCCTTAATTGGGATCTAATGTGAATATAGTTTCATGTGTGAAAGACATAAAGGAAATTTGTCATGAATGAAATTTAAAAAGTTAGTTAAGGCACAAGATAGTTTGCTTTATCTTTACTACCACATAAACCACAGCAATCATTTTCCATTAAATGTGGGGCTGGCTTTCATGAGACAACAAATATTCTATTGTTTTCATGTTTGGTAACTATCTCCACATATGAGAAAAGTTTTATTTCAAGCCACCTAGTTTGTGTAATGTGGTTATATTGCAGGTCAGAGTAACTAACAAATCTTCCATGTAAGAATGTCTTTCAGAAGCTAAGTGTCATTTAAGGAAGATTCTATAGTAAGTTATGTTCACAGACCCAACATAGTAAAAAAAAAAAAAAACACTTGATGCAATATCAAGCAAAACAAGAGCTTAACCATCAGGTGATGGAATTTTATTTCTTATTCATATAACAATAGTAAAGGGAGTCATCCAACTCCAAGGTGCTTATTATGGAGAGAGTAACCTCCAACATGGGGATGAGAATGTCAGCAAGCTTTACATTGAAATCCAATTTACAAGGCCACCGTGGCACAATGCAGTAATCACTTCCCAATGTATTTAGTTTGAGATATTGAAAAGAATGCCTATAAAAAAGTAAAGAGGATCAAACTACTTTTCATTCTCTTTTGTCATGTTTATGTGTATAAAGTTATTCGTGTGTGCACATTCTAAAGAAATTAATGCAATGAAATCAACAAACCTTTAAAGTTAACAATTGAGGCAATATTAAAATATAAGTAATTCAAGAATTACTTATAGAATCCATAGAAGAACAGGAAACTGGCAATTAAAGTTTCATACACAGTATAACCAAGCAATAGGGCAGATAATCAAGATACAGAAGAAAGGTGAGTAACATGTTAGGAGTTACTAAATAATTCTCAGTCCTAAATATCAATTTTATTGGACTGAGTAATTGGATCAAGATATAAAACACATCCACCTGCTGTCCCAACCAAAAAAATTATCAAATAGAAAGCAAACCCACAAAAAATAGGGTGGAGTAGCAATCCTAATATCAGATGAAATAGACATCAAATTAAATTAATGAGAATAAACACAGAAGGACATTACATACTAATAAAGGGAACTCTTTCTCAGAGTAATATACCAATTCTAAATATCTATGCACCAAATGCTGGAATACCCAATTTTATTAAACAATGCATCTTAATCTAACAATGCACATAGATCTAAACACATTGATAATTGGTAACATCAACACAACATTGTCATCTCTGGATCATCCAGGAAAAGCTCTGCAAAGAAAACTCATACATATATGATTGTATGGATCACCTAGTTTTTCCAGATATCTAGTGAATATTTAAACAGGAGCATCAGAATATAAATTCCTCTCAACCACTCAATGAACACTCTAGCAAGTAGATCATATATTAAGTCACAAAGCAAATCTTGCAAATTAAAAAAATATGATATTATTCCCTTGCATCCTGACATATCAAAATGGAATAAAATTACAGCTCAACACATAATGCTATGACAGAAAATTCTGTAAAGTGTGGACAATGAATAATATATCACAGAATGAAGAGATTAGAATGGGAATTCAAATATTTATTAAACAACATATATGAACCCATAAAATACAGATCCTCTAGGACTCAATGAAGACAGTACTCAGAGGAATATTTATAACTCTGTGCTTAGAAAAACAAGTTGGGGAAATCTCAGATCAGTAGTTTAATGATGAAAATCAAGGTTCTTGAAGACCAGGAATAAACCAAAAGCCAAAGTAAAAGGTTGAAACACTAAAAATTAAATCAAATAAAGTAGAGAAGAAAATACCATAAAACATTAACAAATATTGGTTCTTTTAAGAAAATTAATAAAACTGGCCTACTCTTAGCAAATCTGATCCCCAAAAGAAGAGTATGTACACACATAAAGAAAATTATAGGCAAAAATCGGAAAATCAAGACAGATACAATCAAGCTTTAGAACATTAGAAGGGAATAATTTGTAAACATTTATCATGACAAATTGGAGAATTGGGAGGAATGGTGAAATTTCCAGAGAATGTTGATATATTCCAACAAACAAAATACATTGGAACCAAGACAATAGACCCATAACAAGTAATGAAATTGAACTGACAATAAAAGACCTCCCATCCAAGGAACGCCCAGGACCTGATGAATATATAGCTGAATTCTATAAGGCCTTCAAAGAGAACTCACTCCATTATTTCTTAAAAATCTTCAATGAAACAGAAAGGGAAAGATCACTACCAAAGTTCTTTTTTGAAACCAGCAAAATGCTCATCCAAAAACCACATACACTCATCATGAAAGAGACCTGTAGACCCATTTCTTGGATGAACATCAATGCAAAACTTCTAAATAAAATTCCAGCCAACCTAATTTAACAACTATCCAAAGAAGTTGTATTCTATGATCAAATTAGATTCAACACATCAACAGAAACAAGGACAGCAACTACAAAATCTTATAAACAAAGTATTTGACAAGATTCAACACCTCTTTATGACAAATGCTCTGGAGAAGCTAAGAAGCCATGGACTACAGCATCTATAAGGTAATGGAATAACCTTCCATGGTCCTGATTGGGAAGGATTATCATCGTGAAAATGGTAGTAGTGCCTCAAGCTATCTACAAATTCAATGCAATACTAAGAAAAATCTTAAAAACATTCTTCAATGATATAGAAGAAGCAATCTGAAAATTCTTGTGGAATAGTCAAAGACCAGAGCAACAAGAACAGTCCTTAGCATGAAGACTGGTACTAGAAAAATATCAATACCCAACTTCAAACTCTGTGATAAAGTCATAGTAATAAACAGTTTGATAATAGTACAAGAATAGGGCAAAAAGCAGGGCAACAGCAGCTCATGCCTGTAATCCTAGCTACAGAGGAGGCTGAGATCTGAGGATCATGGTTCAAATCCAGCCCAGTCAGGAAAGTCTGTGAGACTTTTATCTCCAGTAAACCACTAGAATACTGGAAGTGGCACTGTGGCTCCAGGGTGCTCGCCTTGAGCTGAAGAGCACAGGAACAGCACCCAGGCAAAGAGTTCAAGCCCCACAACTGCCAAAAAAAAAGAGCAGAGGTGAGGACCAATGGAATAGAAGACCATGAAATGAACCCACATACTTATAGCCACATAATATATCAGGAAAGAAAAAAAATAGGATAGAAGGAAGACAGTATCTTCAACAAGTTGTCAAAAGAAAATTGTGTAAACATGTGCTGAAAACTTCAAAGAGATTAGAACAGATATTATAGAGCCTTATATATCACCCTTCACCTAAATCAATTACACAAGAAACTAAGACCTCAGTGTAAGACCTGATACCCTGAAGAGGTGGGGAAACACCAACGATCCTTGACACAATTCAAAATGTCTGAAGTCAATATGCAGAATCACAACAAATCAAAGAAAGTCTGGATGCATGGGATTGCCTCAAAATGAAGAGTTTCTGCAATGCAAATGGCATAGCTAGCAAGATAAATTGAAAGCCCACAGATTGGGGGAAGATCTTTATTAAGTATGCATCAGACAAAGGCCTCATATCTAAAATATACTCAATGGTCAAAAATCAAGTCCTCAAAGAAACAATAACCCAATTAATAAATGAGTTAAAGACTTAAAGAGAGCTATCTCTGCAGAAGATGTAGAATGGTAAATTTATCCATGAAGAGAGAGAGATTTGACATTTCTCTATATGAAAGAAATATAAATCAAAACAAGATTGAGATTCCACCTCACCCCAGTTAGAATGCCCAATATAAAGAAAACTAACAATACCAGATGTTGCCAAGGATATGGCCAAAAAAGAATGCTTACTAAACTTTTGATGCAAATGTAAAGTTTTCAAACACTCATAAAAGAATTATGGACATTCCTCAAAAGAGTAAACATAGAGCTTCCCTAGGACCCAGCAATTACATTCTTATTCATTCATCCAATAGAACACAAACAAGACCACAGTGAAGACACCAGCCCAATGATGTTCATTGCAACATTGTTTACCATACCACGGTATGGAATCAACCCAGATGGCCCTCAGTGGATGGATTAAGAATGTGTGGTTTACATAGCTAATGGCATTGTATGCTCCCATCTGAAAAAATGATACTGCTAGTTTCATAAGGAAATGGAAAGACTTTGTCACTGTTCTTGATTTCTGATTTTATATAAGTTTATCTGTTTTGGTAAGGATAAGGGAGAACACAGAAATGGTGGAACAAAGGGTGAACAAATGCAGCAGTGATACTAGACACTAGGCAGAAACTGAAATATACAACTTGTGTGGAAGGGGCTTAGGAGGGCAAATCTGAGAGAAAAGGACAGAGGTTGCACTATTCCAAAAGAAAAGTACTCATCCAACATGTAACTCTAATCCCTCTGTATATCACCTTTAAAATAATAACAAAAACTTAAAAAAAGTGGAATAAAACATTACATGCAAATGGAATACAAAAAACTATGTGCAAGCATGTATAACATCATCACATCAAATAGACTTTAATGAAAGGATCAAAAAGTAACAAGATTTTAATGTCATGATAAAGGAATTAAATCAACAAAGTGAAATAGTAACTGTAGGTGTTTATTTTCACACTTCTAAGCAATTAACTATACTAACTGACTTTGAGATAGTCCTTAATACAATAATAGGTGAAGATTTTATGGAGAGATTTGCCATTCAGAATCAACAGGCAGGCATTAGAATTTAATTTCACCCTTGATCACGTGAGCCCTACATATGCCAAAGAACATTTTAACCAACTTCTATTGAATAAAGCATTGTTCATCAATGTAATGAATTTTCTCCAGGAGAAATGATGGGGTAGGGCCAAATACCAGCCATGTTTTAACATTTTACAACTATCTTGAGCACACATGTAGATTACACTGTAGTAATGCTAGAAATTAGCAAGGAATATGGGCACATAATATGAAAATCAAATGAATTATATTTTAACCATTATTACTTAAATAATAATTGCATTAAAATTATTCATTGAAAAAATTGCTTCATGATAAAGTGAATTGTTTTTCAGGGCACATTTCATGAAATAATCTGGTCCTAGGAACAAATGAAAATGAAAAGAACATCAGAAACACATAGTTATAGAAAACAGGACTTAAAGGAACTATCAAATTTTGCTTAAACCAAGAGAAGGAATAATGAACTAAATAACTTGCACTGCATGTCAATGAACAAGAGAAACTCAAGAATAGTAGAAGGAATGAAGGAAACGATGTCAGGAGCAAAAGCATAGTGGCAATCAGCAATGAATCAAAAGGAGTTTGTGCAAAACAGAAAGGTTATAAGGCTGAAGTAAAAATCCTAAAGCAGCAATCAAAAGAATGACATACATTAATCCATATCTCCATGATTCTGCATGAGCTGAATCAGTATGGTGAAAATAGCCATATTACTGAAAACCATATACAAGTTCAGTTCAATCTCCATCAAAATTTCTATCCCTTCCTAGACAGAAATAGAACAGGCAGACTACATTTTCTGAAAAAGGAAATCCTTTATTCAGAATGATGTTAAGACATAAGAACAGTACTGAAAAATCACTGCCTTTCTCTTATGCTATGGGGCCAAATAACAAAAAACCACATAAATCAATGAAAAATAAGACAGAAATACTTGTAACAGCTACAGATATCTGATTTTTGGAGAACTGACAAAAAATACATGGCCTACAGATGGCACCCAAAATAAGGCATGGAGCCGTTAAATTGGTTATCCATGTGGCAAACATTGAAACTAAAGCCTAGCCTTGAATACACAATTTTTTCAAATGAAAGTTGATTAGTTTTCAAATAGATACTGGAACATTGAAAGTAGTAGTGTAAATGAGGGTCAATATAAAATAACAATAACCTTAATAGATCTCACACCTGTCATAAAATAATAGAAAGATTTAAGTGTGGGGCTCAGAAGGTGGGTCAGTGGTAGAGCGCTTGCCTTGCATGCATGAGGCCCTAGGTTCAATTCCTCAGCACCACATAAGCAGCCAAAAAAGACCAGAAGTGGCTCTGTGGCTCAAGTGGTAGAGAATTAGCCTTGAGCTGAAGAGCTGAGGGACAGCGCCCAGGCCCAGAGTTCAGGCCCCACTTCCGGACCAAAAAAAGAAAAAGAAAGATTTAAGTGTGAACTCAACTAGGTGGTAGAATATTTTTCTTATTTACAAGGCCCTAAATTCTACCCAAGAATGGAAATTTATAGCAGCTTTGCTTGCATCAAATTGAAAAGGTTCAGCACACTGAAAGAAACAGTGGGACAGCCAAATGTATGGTTGAAACTCATTAAATCATTTTAGCAATCAATACAATAAAAATAAAAACTACAATGAGTTATGCATCAAGCCACACAAAATTTTGCAGTGTTATTGTAACTGAATATTGGATGTGGGCGATGAGTAAATGGCAAACCTCAAGATAATCTTTAGGGCAAGAGACATTTAAGTTAAAGGAGAGCATAGCAGTGTGGGCAGAAGAAATGTATTTTTAAATGATGATATCATGCATACCAAAGCTCAGGGATGAGGTCTGTGATGCATGCTAGGATCACAGTATTGTAATAATATATATGAAGTAGCTTCATATATATTAACTAATTGGCTAATTGTTTAAATGCCTGCAAGGTACAGTTTTATTTCTGTAATTCAGGGAGGGGAAGGGAAAAAAACAAAATACTTAAATAAGGATACAGGTTGACCCACTATAACAATGACATGTACAAAACACTATGTGGAAAATGAACTTTACAACTTTGGTGGGAGGGGGTAATTGTGGCGGTAGGAGGGGAGGGATGGTAGGGGAAAAACAAAGGAAGAGGCAACAATGCTCAATAGGAAATGTACTCATTACCTTGTCACCCCTCTGTACAGTATTCTTACAATAAAAATGTACAAAAAATTAAAAATAATATGCAATGATGGAAACCAATGGCTCATGTCTGTAATGTTAGCCATTCAGGAGGCTGAGATCTGAGGATAACAGTTCAGAGCCAGCATAGGCAACAAAGTCCATGAAACCCTCCTCTCCAACTTAACCAGCAAAAAGCTGAAAGAGCTGTGCCTCAAGTAGTAAAGCCTTACCTTGAGCAAAAAACTCAGGGACAGCACCTGAGTTTAATCTCCGGACTGGTATGAACACGCACACACACACACACACACACACACACACACACACACACACACACACACACTCCATGCAAACACAGTAGTAGCTCACATACCTGTAATATTTTCACCTTATTTCCTAGTGATCGCATTTAATTTTAATTTGTTTCATTTTTTATGCTAATTGTTATTACTTTAGTTGTACACACTTGTGGAGGTACAATGTGACTAATACATGTATTAGTAATTAATATAATGTAATTATAATGATCAAATCAAGGTAGCTAGCATTTCCATCTCTTTAAACTTGATCTGCATGTTTTTTACTAGGATGGAATAAATAAAATTTTGACCAAAAATGATACAGTTTTAAAAATACCATGTAAACAAAGAACCTGCAGATTATTGCCTTAAAGGGTCCCACTGATAGTGAACGGCTTTACATTTTCATTGTTTATTTCTGTCTTGGTAAAGTTTTTCTCAAATGCCATGGGAACTAGAGGCTTCTCATTTCAATTATGACTTTTAATTATATTCACAGGTGGTTAACTCGCACTCCTATTTGCCATTCAAGCACATTTGTACCTGGATCTGTAAGAAACAAACCAACTAGTACTTTATAAAGATGATCTAGAACACAAAGGTAGCTTCTCAAAATCATTGCTGAATTTCTTTAGTAGAAAAAACAAAAATAAGGGTCTGGGAAGGTGGCTCAGTGGTAGAGTGCTTGCCTTGCATGCATGAGGCCCTGGGTTCAATTCCTCAGCACCACATAAGCAAAAAGGAAAAAAAAGCCGGGAGTGATGCTTTGGCTCAAGTAGTAGAGTGCTAGCCTTGAGCTGAACAGCTGAGGGACAGCGCCCAGGCCCAGAGTTCAGGCCCCACATCTGGACCCCCACCAAAAAAAAGAAAAACCAAAAATAAGAATAAATTTATTCCAAGTATGTTGTACTCATATATGGAAATACCACAATGGATGCCTATCATAATATAATTTGTACAAATTCAAAAACATACTAAAATATTTTAAATCCCTTCAAATGATGGTAATGCTATATACAAATTAGAGATTGGGAATACATCCAGAAAGTCTGGAAAATTATCTGTGCTGGGGCTTCATGCGTGTAATCTTATATAATCAAGAACCTGAGAATTGCAGATACTAAGCCAAAGTCAACTAGTGTAGAAAATTCCTTGACAGACTTTTCTCCAGTTAACCAAAATTCCAGAAGTGCAGGAGTGATTCAAATGGTGAGCATCAACCTTGAGAGAAAAGGCCACCAATCAAGAGTACAAAGCAAACCAAACACTAATATCGCATACCTGTAATGCTTGCTCCTTCAGGAAGGTGAAAATGAACAGAAATAATTAGAGATGTAGGAGAGAATAAAGGATGTAGAAGAAGGCATAAAAATGGAATTAGATAGACCATGTGACTATGAAAAAAGTTCATGGTTTGCAGGTGGAACTACAATATGAAAAATTATTTGGCACAAGTATCATATTGTTCAGAAATTGAGAACGATTGTGGGTGTAGAATTGAGTGAAATTTCTCATCTACTGCTGTGTAATTGCCATGGTCAACTTATCTACAGGAAAGATTTCATGTATAAATATTATTATCTGTAGTCAATAATATGAAGGGTATGGTTTTTTGGGGGTCTAGTCATGGGACCTGAACTCTGGGCCTGGGCTCTGTCCCTCAGCTCTTCAGCTCAAGGCTAGCGCTCTACCACTTGAGCCACAGCGCCACTTCCGGCTTTTTTCTTTTTGCTTATGTGGTTGCTGAGGAATCGAACCCAGGGCCTCATGCATGCAAGGCAAGCGCTCTACCACTGAGCCACCTTCCCAGCCCCACCATTAATGATATTTTACTAATACAGACTATTCTTTTCTTCATATCTATAGGTAGTTATGAGATTTGCTGAGATTATTATTCTCAATGTGTTTATATTAGCACAGAAACAAAAGTATACAAACATGTTTTGGGAAATTAAGAGAAGGAAAGTTATCTTAACATGGATAAATACTATGGAATAAGAAAAATAAACTACGCTAGGGACTGGTGCATCATGCCTGTAGTCTTAGGTACATAGGGGTCTGAGATGTGGTGATCATGTTTTGAAGCTATCTTGGGCAGGGGTAACTGTGAGACTCATTTCTCTATTTAACAACCAAAAAGTATCAGATGTAGAGCTGTGGCTCAAGTGGTAAAGCACTAGTCTTGAGCAAGAAAGCAAAGTACAGTGCACATGCCCTGAATTTCTAGTACAAGCACAAAAGAAAAAAAGATAAGCAAACATACTACTGGCATATAAGTTAAGGACATATATATATATATATATATATATATATATATATATATATATATATATACACATATGTGTGTGTGTGTGTTTGTGTGTGTATAATAGGAGGGAAGGGAGTATCTGAAGCATTTTAGTACATAATTGGTGACACTGACTCAAATTGTTTGAAATAGCAGCCATCCCATCATAATCTGCAGTGACTTCTGGGATTAAGAAGATGGTTGAGTAAAGTGTAGTGCTTATAGCCCTAGAAAGAGAAGCTATATATGGAAGGAAACCAAATTCATTTCCTACTAGTAGATAGAAATGTACTGAACCATAGATGAAAGGTACAAGTATGAAACTGAGCTTTTTACTGGTGCATAAGGATGGGTTGGCATGGTAGAGAAGAAAGAGAACACTCATCTGTGCACCTAAACTTCCCTCAGGCATTGCTTATCCTGAGAACAAAACAGTAAATGGAAATAGATTAATGAGTTACTTAGGGCTTGTTCTCTTCACGCCTTGGAAACATCGCCTGTTATTGCGATCTTTGTCTAAAGTGTAGAGGGCCAAAACACCAGCAACATCCCATCTCCATCCATGTGTGCTCAGTGCTTCATTGTAGAAAAGCACATAATGCCAGCCAAGGACTAACAAAGGGTGGAAGCTGGAGGAAAAGGAATGTGAAAGCCGAAAGGTACATCCCTGAAGTATCTGCTAAGCTAAAATCCTGGTTCAAACTGAGGCCCACAGTTTTAGGTATACACAAACACACACTCACACACACACACACACACACACACACACACACACACACATATGTGTGTGTGTATATATAGATATCTTTGCACATGTGCACATGAGTCCTTTTATTCACAAACATGTATAGTATAGTCCATCTTTCATGGAAAACTCTTGTGAATCCCCAGGAAGAATGTATTAAATTCTTCCCTGGAGCTCTACGTCTGTGGCCTTGCATCCAGAAGAAAAACATAGGTTGGAAAGCACACTTGCAGGTTCTCCTTACTCATCTCGTGTGCTACTGTTTCTTCCAAGACCACAGACAGTGAGTCCCTAGTGTTGAAGTTAACTTTGATATGTTTACTCCAATATCTGTGTCTATTTGTCGAAAAGTCATTCAGAATGATGCAATTGAATTGCATCAGAGGATCCCATGTCAGGTGCATGGTGAAATGGACAGAAAAAAAATGTATTGTAGTGGGATATCAACCAAAGTTATTAGGACATCAGACCCAATGGGTCAGTTCATAAATTCAATGTCCACAGAACGTTGCTGGTTGATCTAGGCAGGGTTCCATAAAATTTCCATTTGCACAGGCTTCCAAAAATGTACCTGCTTACTTCTCCCTGGAAGCAATGATGATGCTGAAACCAACAAAATGTTACTAAGGGCTCTAGAATTTATATCTAATATATTCTGATAAATTCAGAGATTAGTACATCATAAAAATATCCTCAGTAAGTTAGTCTCAATAAATCAAGGTTGATGCCAAATTGAATGTCACATTTGCATTCTGAACTTTCACCTTTACACAAGTAATTTTTACTCAACCTGCTTTCACAATCTAGTTTTGTTTTTCAGGACATGTTTTTGAGAACATATGGTAATAGAAGACATCCTTCTCTACCATGAGCCTAAATCAATATCGGTACCGATTCTATGTTTTCTACTTGTCATAATATATTAGACACAAATACCACACAGAGACCCCAATGGCCCTTGAGAGCAGAGCTACTTCAGAGATGTGTACACACTCTGCAAATGTCGCGACCTTCCATGTACATGATGATGTACTTGCCCATAATCACGTACTACGTATCAGAAAATGTGCATTGCTGTTTAAACAAATCAGCAAATGTACTATAGATTGTAGAAGGAAAAACTTTTATTTATTGTGAAAATATCATACAGAGGGGTTACAATTACATAATTTGCAATAACTTGTATATGTCTGAGACAAGCAAAAATGGTCAGATAAGTTTATTTTAGGAGAAATGAACCTCTAGATAAGGATTCAAATGGTTTTTCTTTCATGCGGTAGTTTCTAACATATTCATAAGATGATTTCTTTGTTGCTTTGTATGTCCCTCTCCCAAAGTAAAACCCATTTTCACTGTATTTGATGTAGGAAAAATTTTTTAATGAGGTTTCCACTGGCCCTTTAATCTTGTATACTCCTTATATTATATAATTATATCACTTACTTTTTCATTCTTAGTAGCATATGTTAATTCTATAGAGGGTTTATTTATACACATACATGTACATATGCAATGAACCTCAATCTCATAAGGTAGTGGTATTGGTTCATATCTTCAATCTATTTATCATTTTTGTGGGTTTTTTTTTGTCAGTCATGGGGCTTGACCTCTGAGATTGGGTGTTGTCCCTGTACTCTTCAGCTCAAGAAGAGTGCTCTACAGATTGAACCAGAGTACCACTTCTGATTTTCTAGTGGATTTTTGGAGATAAGTATCTCACAGGGGCTGGGAAGGTGGCTCAATGGTAGAAGACTTGCCTTGCATGCATGAGGCCCTGGGTTCGAGTCCTCAGCACCACATAAGAAAAAAGAAAAAAGCCAGAAGTGGAGCTGTAGCTCAAGTGGTAGAGCTCTAGCCATGAGCTGAAAAGCTGAGGGACAGCGCCCAGGCCCAGAGTTCAGGTCCCACAACAGGACCCTCCCCCCCAAAAAAAATAGAGTCTCACAGATTTTCCTGCTCAGGCTGGCTTTGAACCGCATTCCTCAGATCTCAGTCTCCTGAGTAGCTAGGATTACAGGCGTGAGCCACAAGCATCCAGCTATTTATAATTTGTGAGAAACTACATACATTTCCATAGTATTTAATGATATTCCTATGAATTGTGTATAAGTGATCACTTTATTTTGCCAGCATTTTTATTTGTGTTCTTGGTGATAGATATTGTCATTGAAGTGTGAAAAATTCAATGTCCTTTGGCTTTGCATTTCCTTTATGCCAAGGATGTTGAGCATCTATTTTTGTATTTTAATTGGCCCCATATAATTCCAGATGTCAGGAATATCTTTAAATTTGCTTGCCAATGTGTTCATTGACATTACTTAAAAGTTTAGATTTCTAACCTTCCTTCATATTCTGATAATTAAGTTCTTGGCTGATGTTAAGCTAATCTGTAAGCCATCTATTCACCCTAGTTACTGTTTATTGTGTTGTGCCACATTTTTAATTCAGTGTAACCCCATTTGTAAAATTTTGCTCTTATTTACTGAGATATTTGAAGTTTTAATCAGTAGCTTACTGTCTAAATAAAATGTTTCTTCTTTTATGTTGTCTGTAGTGCAGTGTTTTATTTTACATTTTAGCTCTTCAATTTTTATGGGCTAGAAAAACAAGGACCATTCACAACTTAAGGCATACTGGAATACCTGGAGACAGTGTCCAGGAGAAGATGACTGGAATTGTGGTCAGAGAGAGAGAAGCTCTGTAAGTGGAAATATTTACTCACCACAAGTGCTGCCCTTGTGTACACATGTGGGACTTTTGGAGCCAGAGCGATCCTGCTTGTCTCATGGACTAGAAGTCTCCCTGAAGCCAGCAGTTGTTTCAAGTACTCAGAAAGTAATCCTAAACAGATTCAGTAGGTGTGAAGTCCTCATGGGCTCTAGACACAATGAAATTCTTCCCAACTCCAGTTTGAACTTCATACCTTAGGACCAACTCACAACGTGAGTTTTTTGTGGGGTTGTTAGGCACTTTGAGACGTTTAGAATGTTTTTGACTCTTTTTGGAGCCCACTCTAGTGGCAACACTAGCATTAGTTTAAGATCTAAAGCCAGAGCCAGCTGTAGCACCTTGTGTTGGCCCACAGGCAGAAACTGTGCAATCAATATATTGTACTAATCATCCACAGTACCTGTTTGATTGGCAAAGCTGATTTTCGAATTTTTTGTATTATCTGAGACAAATCCAACATCAGTTCTGTCAGGAGAAGCTTACGAGATGAGTAAGGAGAGGCCTTACAATTACATGGGCAAGGTAATGAGTATATTTCTTATCAAGCATTTTAGACTCCTCCTTTGTTTCCCCTTTCCATCCCTTCCCATCCTCCACCTGCCCCCCCAATCCTCCCACCCGCCTACCCCACCCATGAGATGTATAAGTCGTTATGTCTTGATTTCTGTACCTAGTGGCACATATTAATATATATGGTGAGGCTAAGGATGGGTCAGAGTTCCCCTTACTCTTGTGTCCTCTTGTTCTGTCTACAACAACTTTCCTTTAAAAATGTTTTTATTGATACAGGTGGACCCATTGCAACAATGAGATGTACAAGTCGTTATGTCGAAAACGAACTTTACAACTTTGGTGTGGGGGTGTGGTTGAGGGGAGGATTGGGGGTGTGGAGGGAGGATGGGAAGGGATGGGAAGGGGAAACAAAGGAGGAGGCTACAATTCTTGATAAGAAATGTACTCATTATCTTGCCATGTTATTGTAACCCCTCTGTAGAGTATTTTCACAATAAAAAAAGAAAAAATGTTTTTATTGATATTATAAAGGTGATACACAGAGGGGTTACAGGTACATAAGTTTGGACAGGTTCTGAAAGATTAAACATAAGTAGAGAGATGGGACCTTTTTCATTCCCATTAGAGCTGAACAGTCAAGCACTGGAATAGAGCTACAGCTAGGCAACCACTCATGCTCATCTGCCAGGAGAGTTTTCCATCTTCACCACGTATTGAGTTCCTGATATTCAGTGGAGCCCAGCGCACACATAATACTATTTGCTAGTAGTAGGATATGTTTACCTACACCAGGAGATAGACAAATGCTTGAGGGGCAATGGTAGAACTTGCTTCCATGACCAAGAAGTCACAACACCTCCCTGTGTTAGGATTGAGACTAGGGAATGAAAATTTTGTTATCCCTTTCCTATTTTCATTTCCTTCTGGGATACTCTGGTGCTGGGTATACTCTGTAGTTTAAATAAACTTGGCTATGGAGGCTCAGTCAGAGGTGACAAAGGAGTCTTTATTGGAGTGCTAGTTATGTGCAGATGACCAATTACAAAGACCTGCAGCCACCAAATACACTGAACTCAGGAAACAGACCAAAGGAAAACAATACTAGCAAACCAATTCAGCTCCAATGGATTGCTGAGTTGGGATGACATGATGACTGGAGAAGAGCCAGGAGACAGAAAACAGGACATGAACATGGAGATACGTGACATAGCATAATGGCTCCTGAGCAGGCCCATGCCTAGGTAGTCATTTCAGGGGGCAGTATCAAGGAAACTCCTGGTCCCAGGCACTGGATGGACAGGCTTAATCACCATTCATCCAGATACCAAGCCAGAATTTTAAACTTTGCCATTACCAGTTTATTGTCTTACCAGTAAATTTTGTGCATTCTTGTATATTTTCTTGTTCACTAATGTAGGTATCTTTTGGACTAAAAGACTTCAGTATTTTTGTAGAATAGGTATGTTGGAGGTATAGTCTCTTAACTGCATCAGTCTGGAAATATGTTTGTGCATTTGTCCTTTATCTTTCTCTTGTGAAAGATATCTTTGAAAAGTACAGTTGTCATGGTAGATAGAATGCATTTTTTTCAGTACTGTAAAGACTTCCTGCCAAACCCTGCTGGCATCTGTGTATTATATTTAGGACTCAACTGTTAGAGAAACAGAGACACACCTAAGTATTAGATCCATTTCTCTTCTAATCTAGAGAATCTTCCATACAAAATTCACTTTTGACAGCTTGATCATACAATAGCTTGCCGTAGATGTGTAGATGTCATTGTCAAAAATTTGATTAACATTTTATGTTTTAGTTGGTATCATGTATTCTTATTCTTGTGTACGTAGGAATTTAAAATTCTGTCATTACTTATTAGGACAAGCATTTTAACTTGTTAGCATCCTCATCATTTCCTAAATCCACAAAACACTAATATTGACTATTATTTATACTGTTGTCAACTTTTGACAAAACTTCTTTCACATGTCTCCTCATCCTTGCTTTCAGTTTAGTACTCGACTAGATTTCCTTCAACGTAACTATTTTCTTCTATTTAGAAGACATCACTAAGTTAACAGGCATTAATTGAGAAATTTTAAATATATATATATATATATATTATACCATATGTTGAAAAAGTTAATATTATCATTTGAATTTTCATGTTGCTACCATTGTTTACTCCTTTGAACAATTCGTTTTTACTTGCTTATATTAATTTCCTTAAAATGTGCACACATACATATATCAAAAGTGTACACAAAGAAAGAAATGTACGTTAATCCTTTTTACTCCTGTTTTCTTTCCTATCCACAATTTTAATCTAAAAATATTGTGAATATAATAGTGATTACTCCTTTTTGTCCTACTGGCCTTGGAATTGGAATTTCTATGTAGAGTTTGCTCACAATTCATTCCTCTTCCCCCATGTTTGATGTTCCTCTGTTCAGAATGATTTCCTTAGAGTTGAATGAATCCCTTTGTGCTACATGAATGAAAATACAATTCCCTCACCTGATATTTGAGCTCTTGTTCTGATTGATATTGCAGGACGTGTTGTTCACAATGTTGGGTGTGTGAGCAGAGCTTACTATGGAATCTTCTCTAAATGACACTTTGCTTCTGAAAGATGTTCTTAAATTGAAATATTTGTTAGTTAGCCTGACTTCCCATATAAACACATAACCTAAACTGGGTGACTCGAACACAAATTTTAATTTTATTTTCAATTCCCTGACTTGAATTTGGGGCCTTGGAGTTGTACCTGAGCAGCTTTGTACTGAAAGCTAGCATTTTACCACTTGAAACAAAGCATCACTTTCGAATTTTGAGTGGTTAATTGGAGATTAATATTCCATGGAGACTTTCCTGCCAGTGCTGGATTCTAACTATGGTAGTCAGATCTCAGACTCCTGAGTAACCAGGATTACAAGTGTGAATCACTGGTGCCCAGCAAAACAAAAGTTTTTTCACACACATGGAAATTGTTACCCCAAGAAAAAGACAACTGAATACTTGGTGTCTTATGAGAGTCTATTTCATATTTAAGGGACAAGTTTTTGCTGTGGTGCATGTGAAAGTGGGCATAAAGTAAGCTGTCTCAGAGCTTAAGTAAGTTTCTGAATCTCATGCATGACAAATTCCCTTCATGTCCTTACTTATTCCTATTTACAAACATAAGTACAATATTTGCAATTTATCCTGATTGGAGATAATGTTTTAACATATTAATTGGCAAAGAAGTAAGCATTTAAACAATCAAAATCTTAAGTTTTGAAAAACTCCCTAAATTTCTATGCTCATTATGCAGCTTGATTTTCAAGAACTATAATTCGTTTTGGGATTGGCTTTTTTCTGTTGAAGAAATGAAAAAAAAAAACTATAACTTGACCTTGGGATTTGATATTTATGTGGTTCAATATGGAAGTTGGACAGCATTTAAAAATCCCTTCATTTGCCTCTTTAGGAAGTACGAGATCCTTAACCAGTCTTGTATGAGAAACTGTAAGACTATGGCAGCATTTACAAGACCAGCAGGATTAAAATCTGCCCAGATTGGGACACTACTGGACCTCTACAAGATTGCATAGGTGAAAGTGGGACGAGTGAAGTAATATCTTAAAATGTCTAAATCGGTGCCGTTTCAGGTGTTAGAAAAGAATGAAAAGAGGCTGAGAAAATGCAGTCGCCATGGAGACGCAGCCAGTATGGGCAGCAATTTACCCTCAAAAGCAAGGCTTAGAACAATTTACCAGATCCCAACCTTGGCTCCTTGCCCCCAGTTACCCTGAAAGCGAACCATTCAGGAGTATGCAATGCCTTGACTCAACCACTTCCACAGCCCTCATGGGCTGGACGCCGGGTTACAACCAGGTTTACAAGGGGAAGAAGCTAGCTGAACAGATGTTTCAAGGACTTATTATTTTTTCTGCAATAGTTGGATTTATCTATGCATAAATGGCCAAACAGTTTGGATGGACAGTCTATATAGGTATGGCCGGATTTGCTTTTCCATGTTTGCTAATGCTTCCTCCATACCCATCTATGCACGACATCCCCTCAAATGGTTATCTGTTCAAGAATCAAGAACAGAAGACAAGAAAATTGGGGATAGAAAAATTAAGAGGTATGTTAAAAAAATTCATTGGGTTTTTACATTTTTTTTCTCTGAGATGAGCTAAGTTCACATCATACCCAAATCATGAGCCTAAAACTCCCTATGCTCTTAAACACAGATTTCTTTATATTTTAGTTTTCTTTATATTTCTTTTTTGTTATTGTTTTCTACCCCTAGTTAATTGAGTGTTGATTAGTTACAAAATAGTCTCCTATTGTTCACTTCTCATTTTGAAGAAGAAGCCAAAGCCAAGCCTGTCATAGTAGCACTAGCCTGGCCCTTCTCCTAGCCATCTGTGAGCATTCATGAGTGACAGCCAGGTTCAGCACATTCTTGGCTTTACTTCTGTCTTTTTGTACTTTTTTAATTTTAAAAATGCTGTATAGAGGGGTTACAGTTCATGAGCAAGGTAATGAGTACATTTCAGCTCCCCTATGAACCAGAAATCCCACTTTGGGGCATTTACCAAAGGATCACAAACAAGGCCATACTCAGGCTACCAGCACAACTATGATTATAACAGCATTATTTAACATAGCTAAGATATTGAACCAAACCATATGTCCTTCAATAGATGAATGGATCAAGAAAATGTGATATATATATATATATATATATATATATATATATATACATATACATACATACATACTATATATACATATATAAACATTCATACAATGAAGTTTTCTTTATATTCCAAAGGCAGTTAGAAATAACTCAGTTGTATTTGACTTACAAATATTTTAGACACATATTTTAGACTTTTGGAAAACAAAAGTACATATATGCAATGTTTCTTCCAGGTACAAATAATAATAAATGCCACATAAATGACAGCCAAAAAGGAAAAGGTATGATAGGAAAAAGGTGTATTTAGGAACATCATTTTTGTGATATCAAAGACTATGCATTCAAAGATAATAGGCTACCTATAATCTAATTGGCTTGAAAAAGGGAATGCAAAAGTTACAGCAGATTACTGGTTTATTTGGATTTTTAAGCCCTATCAATAATTTCCTTTAAAAATTGGGAAGTTGAAAATGACTTTAGAGTGTGATAATATGTTGAACTATGTGGTTCATACATAATAATACCAGTTACTAAGGAAAATTATCTCTAAGTACCCTCAAGGCTAGTAAAGTACTAGCCTTGAGGAAAAAAGCAAAAAGTGAATAAGGCTCTGAGTTTGTCAACCTGAACTAGCATGTGTGTGTGTGCGCACACACACACACACACACACACACACACACACACACACACACACATACACGCACACGCATGCTCATGTGCAAGGGATGTTGAAAGACTCAGAAAGAGAAATGGAGTGTAAGTCCTTTCATATGTAATATTAGATCTAAAATATGAACATGAAATTTGAAAAAAGTAAAACACATGTCCATTAATTATATATGAGTTCAGACTATATAGTACAGAAAGCAGTAAAATTTTATGTTGTATTAATTTTTTTGTGAAAGTATTGTACAGAGGGGTTACAATTACATGGGCAAGATAATGAGTACATTTCTTATCAAGCATTGTAGCCTCCTTCTTTTTGTCCCCTTCCCATCCCTTCCCATCCTCCCCCACCCCCCCAATCCTCCCCGGCGACCACCCCTCTGCACCAAAGTTTTAAAGTTCATTTTCAACATAATGACTCAATTTTATGTTCTAACCTCTCTGACATAACAGTATCATATGCGAACAGTAAAAAGATGAAGCATATCTTGTCCTTGGGTAGGTGTTAAAGGAGATATGGAAAGAGGCAAAGGAATAGGGAGTAGATGGCTTGGAAAATACAACATAAGATTCAATGCACATATGTGAAAATGGAACTAGGAAAGAAAGGGGATGGGTGGGGTTTTTATAGATTAGAAGAGTCGATGGACACTATGACAAAGTCTAAGAGGCATTGTAAAAACCAATTGATACATTGTACAACTGTTTAAAAAAACTATCCATGAGGCCTGTAATTCTAATTACTCAGGAGGCTGTGAAATGAGGATTGTGGTTTGAAGCCAGCCATGGCAGAAAAGTTCATGAGACTCTTATCTCCAACAAACTACTCAGAGAAGGCTGGAAATAGTGCTGTGGCTCAAGTTGTACAGGGCTAACCTTCATCACAGAGAGGTTTTGGAACAGCATTTTGATCTTGATTTGAAGTGCCAAGACAGGCACAAAAACAAAACAAAACAAAAGATAAAAAGAAACAAACCAAAAACAAAAAAGTTCTTAATTTTTATATTTTTGAAAATTACAAGAAAAACCCATGTTCCACCTACTTCAAATAGTTAGATAATATACATTATATGGCTGTGATTATGATGGATGGAAATTTTCTCATTCATGTAGCATCTAATGTTCAGTCGAGGCATGGTTTTTCATGCCTCCCAGGCTATGACTTGTGTAGGCTGAGGTTATGGGCTTGGAGCTGCAGATGCTGATACCCTTCTCAACCAGTGTTTCACCTCTTAACAGGGCAGTCATACCCAAGGGCTCCTTCAACTGCAGCATCATGACCTCTTCGTGGTCCTGTGGGCCCAGTTGGGGGTGCCATCCTGGATACATGTGATTTGAAGTAAGTTCATCCTACTCATCCTCTATGCCAAAAGAGTCAAGTGTGAGAGGGTTTGCAGACATTTGAAGTAATGTACATACACGGTGCTCCAGTGGCCCCACATACCTACCCAGCATATGCCTGTGTATCCTAGGATTATTGTTCTGGAGCAGGGGATGCTTCCAACATATTCCTTAACTAGTGCTTCACCTGTTAAAGTGAATACATGATTGAGAGCCTCTTGTTTACCTTAAGGAAATCTAAATTCCTGATCTGTGCCAGGCCACAACAGATGCCATCTCACATGCCCCCCATTTCATTTTATGTTAGACATCTCCTGCCACACTGTGGGAACCAAAACACTTGGGAGCAGTTGTGCATGTATGTACACACATTCACACTAAGGCATGTACATAGTGTCAGATTTGACTGGTTGTGTACTATATATTATAGTACCCAAGTGAAAGAAGACTTGGAGATTCCTTGACTATGAGCTGTCCTGTTTTGCTATTTAGCTGTGTCCTGTATAGCCCAGGGTTGTGGGATTCGAAGTGGGCATGCGTCCACCCTCCACAACCAGTGCTCCTCCTCCTACAGGGAGAGCATACCCAAAACCCTGTTCTTTCCCTCTTGGACTAACATCTTGCAGGTCCTTCTCTGAAGGCCCAGGTGACAGTGCCATTCCAGATGACCTAGTTTCCAGGCAAATAGGACCACTCTCCCTTTGTGGTAACTGAATATTTGTGTGGGGTTGAGTGAGTATATCATTGTGCTTGTGTATACACCAGTTTGTGGAACTCAAGGACCTGTGGCAAGATTTTCCCACTTGGGTGCTGATGCCAGCCCAAGGGAAGAAAAGCTTAGAGAGTAGGTCTTTCATGTCTCCCTTGCAGAGTATGGCCTGTGCTGCTTGGGATTACGGGGCTGGAGTTTGGCATGGTGCTGCACTTTCTAACCAGGGCTTATCCTGTTACAGGGAAGCCATACAAGGCGGCCAGTTTTTCTTCACTTTGGGACCTCTGGCTTCCTGGTATGAGTCAGCCCAGGTGCAGCTATATGTGCCTATGTCCTTCTCAGTAAGTGGTTCCACTCCCAGTTGGAACTGTGGGAATCCAGTTGTGATATGTGTTGTGCATGTGTGTATACACATTCACAGGAGGGCACAAATGTGGTGCCAGAGTGGCCTTGTTGTGCAATATATTGGATCCAGAAGAAGGGAAGCCATAGCTTGTCCTTTTTCCTTAGCTGCCTAATTTCAGTGTAGCTTTGGGAGGCCTTCAATTCAAAGTGATTCCATTCCCTCCTCTGTCCTGTGAAAATGAAATCATGGGTCAGGGATTTTGTGCATGTGTATACACATGTTCCCATGAAAGCACTTAACCTATTTTTAAATTAGATAGGTCCTACGTGTTTTTGGACCCAAGAGAAAAAGGCTGGGGTTGGAGACTGTAAAACATCCCTTTCACAGGCCTGTGGAGCCGGGCTTATAAGCCTGGAACTTGGGGTGCTGCCTACCTTCCTAAATAGTGCTTACTCCTGCTAAAGAGAGGTCGTGCCTGGTAGCTTGCTCTTCACCATGTGGACTACTGTCTTGCTGGTCCCTTCTGATAGGCCTATGCGCCAGTACACACTTTCATAAGAGGGCACATACATGATGCCAGATAGGCCTGATTGTGGGCATATTGGGCCAGGCCCTGTGTCCATACCCCTGTAATTCCTTTGTAGCCTGGAGTTATTAACTTGGATCTGGGTATGTTGCTACCTCCCTAACTAGTCGTTTACCTGGTACAGTGATTTCATAGTGAGGACCTCTTCTTGTTCATGTAAAGGAACTCTTTATTCATGATTTGTCAGCCTCAGAGACAGTGCCATCTGAGATATATCCATTTTCATGTAAAGATTGTTCACACCCTGCCATTCTATGGGAACCCATTCATGGAATGTGGACACATGATTGTGCCTATGTGGTGCCAGTTGGACTAAGGTGGGCTCTAGCGGGCAGAAGAGATGGCACATTGGAGCATGGAGTATGTCCACCACCCTTCCCAACTATAGCCTATATACTGGGATTTTGAGCCCTGAGCAGGGGATACTGTTGCTCACCCCATCCAGTGCTTCCCCTTCCACAAACAGGTCATGCCCAGTAGCCTGTTTTTCTTAATCTTGCAAACCTCTAGCTTCATGATTTGTTTTGTCCTAGATGCAGGTACCATTTGCAGATGACCCCAATTCAAAGGAAGCTGTTCCTCTCCTGCCCTTGCCCTGTGGGAACTGAATTGCAAAACAAAACAAAAAAAAACTTTACGAACTAGTAAGTAGTGGGGTACTTGAAGTTATTTCACAAATGAGGGTCCTTATTAAGGCTTCTTACCCCCTTTTTTCTTCCTTGAAAAAATTTCCAGTGTACTAAAAATCATCAAAAATACTTATGACAGTGCATATTAATTGTGATGTACTTGATATTATGTATGAAAATTTTCTTCATGAATTTTAGTCAGTGGTGTTTGAGAACTTTTACTCCTCTATATGCAGTTTGCATAATGATAAAGTTTGTATCAATATCCACATATATTCTTATATAATCCTTCTCCAATCATTTGGTATTGTCCAGTATATTTTTAATTTTTCCCTAGTCTGACAAGTGTGATATCTCTTTATTGTTCCTGATAGAATATTTTTCATAAATCTTGCCACATCACATATGCCTTTTCTTGTGAATTGCATGCTCAGATATTTTATTCAATATCATGTATCCTATCTGTCATCTTCTTGATTGAAATGTTCCTTTGTTGAATACATACTATTTAAATGTCTTCAGCCTTAAGAGAGGATGTTTATATTTTTCTTGATATTACTTACTCAACCAAAGGTGTTGCTGTAATGTAAGCTTATTGATATTTTCCGACCTTTGTATTCATTTCCTTGGGGAAAATCTCCATTCTTAAAATGTACTCTTATTTCATTCATAAAGCTTTTAAGTGTTGCTTTCTACCTTTGCCTTTTTGTTTTTAGGAATTATTTGCTACGGCTTTAAGTTAAGGTCTATTTTGTATCTTATTCCATATAAATAGCTAGCTCACCCAAATAGCTATTTATTGAATAGTCTAATGTCAAATCTCAGGATTCTACATGGGCTTGTACTCAATTCTCTACCCTGTGTAATTCTTTTTCTTCAGCTGTAATACCAGATTGTCTTGATTACTAGGCTTTAGTATAACAAATCCTCATTTTGAGTTATGGTGTGTCCCCAAAATTGTTCTTTCATATTCTTTGTGTCTTTTGATCTTTAGAAATCCTTCCCCTCCTCTGTTAGTGGGGACCAAACACCGAGTCTCTTGCATTTAAGGCAAGCACTCTACCACTCAGCAACTCACCTCATAACTTTGAGGAACAACAGTCACTGGGTCCAGGTGAGGTTTGGGGAAGTTTCCCTCTATAAGTAGGAACTCTTGACTTAGGGTCCTTGGTCACAGAATAAAAATTTGCAGAGTAGTCACCATGGTAAGAAAACTTGGCAATACTTTATTGAGTTAGCAAGCAAACAAACAGATAAACAGATAAACAGAAAGACAGAGGCTCACTCAGAGTGTGAGTGCTCTTAACAGTAGGCGCAAAGAGCTCGTTGACATCAGTGGCATTTATATAATAAAAGCAAGTCCTGTCATAAAGCCATATATATAGGTGTTTATCTTTGCTCTTAATCACTCTGGGGTTACACCATCTGAGTTCTTGGTTATTTGGTGATTCAGTCTTTAGTGTATTTCTTTTTTTTGGGGGGGGAGGGTCCAGTCTTGGGGCCTGAACTCTGGGCCTGGGCACTGTCCCTCCGCTCTTCAGCTCAAGGCTAGTGTTCTACCACTTGAGCCCCAGCGCCACTTCTGGCTTTTTTCTTTTTTCTTATGTGGTGCTGAGGAATCGAACCCAGGGCCTCATGCATGCAAGGAAAGTACTCTAACACTGAGACACCTTCGCAGCCCCTTTAGTGTATTTCTTACAGGAAAGAATGCATATATTTTTGCCATAGAACAGATGCTTATCCTTAAGATGATGAATGCATCCTGAGTTAGAAGCAAAGAAGATAGTGCATGTATTTTTCTAAATGTATTATTCCTATTAGAGTTCCTAGATGTCATTTTCCAGGTCTCATTTTTCCTAAGCTATGCAGCCTGAAACTACAAAAAGTCCTGATAAGACTTCTCATAAAATTGCATTCATTTTATAGATTGATTTGATAGAAAACAATACATTCTTTAGATATTGAGTATTCCCATGAATGATTTTTTTTTGGGGTCCGGTCATGGGGCCTGAACTCTGGGCCTGGGCACTGTCCCACAGCTCTTCAGCTCAAGGCTAGTGCTCTGCCACTTGAGCCACAGCGCCACTTCTGGCTTTTTTCTGTTTGCTTATGTGATGCTGGGGAATCGAACCCAGGGCCTCAAGCATGCAAGACAAGCACTCTACCATTGAGCCACCTTCTCAGCCCCCCATGCATGATTTTGACATGGCTGTATTTTGCTGTTTTTTAGTTATTTTTAATGATTAATGTTTGTTACATAGTATTATATATCTTTTGTAGGATATGCTTCTTTGTGTGTTTTTGTCTGTGTGGTTTGGTTTGAACAACATGGGGAATTGAACTGGTGTATGGGAGGAACGCATTCTACCACCTAAGCCACAATATAGCCATGTTAGTAACTATTGAAGCTACTTAAAATAATCATCTATCTTATAATTTGTTATTTTTACCTTTTTTTCATCCTGGGGAACTGAGTATAGGAGTCTGGTTTGTGTGTGTGTGTGTGTGTGTGTGTGTGTGTGTGTGTGTGTGTGTGTGTGTGTGTGTGTGTGTGTGTATGCACATGCATGCATATAAGTGTATATATGCCAATACTGGGGCTTGAATCCTCTTAACTTTTTCCAGCCAAGGTTAGCATTTACCATTTGACCATGTATACACCTTCAGTGTGGCTTTTCTGGTTAAATCCTACACATGAGGATACAAATGGCAGTTCAAAGCCAGCCTGGGCAGAAAAGTCCAGTAGTCCTATGAACTACTTTGAAAAACTACTATGAAAAACCTGGAAGTGGTACTATAGCTCAAAAATAGTGCTCAAGCTTTGAATTGAAGCCCTCAATCCTTAGGGCCAGCACATACAAAAATTAATGAACTTTGAGTTGTCTAACTATGATGTATTTACACCATGATCTACAGATCTCAGCCTCTCAAGTAGGTAATATTGTAGGTGTGATCCTGTAGTAATAATAAGTCATTTATTATTGTTACTAATGGATATATTTTAAAGACATAAGTGTATGCTAGTGGCTCAAGTCTATAATCCTAGCTAGTCAAGAGGCTGAAGTTTAAGAATCTCTGTTCAAAGCTGACCCAAGGGAGAAAAATCTATGTGGCTTATCTCCAATTAACAACCAAAAAGTTGGAAACACAGCTGTAGCTTTAGTGGCATAGTAGTAACCTTAAACAAAAATGCTTAGGGACAGTGCCCAGACCCATAGTTCAAGTCCCAGAATCAGCCCCCCAAAATTAAAATAAATAGAACACAAAATAAATCCAGGTATGGCTAGTGATAGTATGCCTAGTTTGCATGAAATTCTGAATTTGATTGCCACCAGCAAGAAAAATACACAAACCAAGAAAAAATGTTTCCAAAGTCAGAGGGAATTTTTTACTGATCCTTACTAACAGACAATTTTTTTTCTTACACAATTTCATTTGGAAAGTTAGCCCAAGGCAAGTGCTAGTGGCTTGGCTCATGCCTGTAATACTAATACTCAGGAACTTGAGAATTGAGGATAGTGGTTCTTGAGACTCTTCAATAAGCTACTCAAAAATAAGTGGAAGTGGCCTTATGGCTCAAGTGATAGAGAGCTAGCCTTGAGCTCAAAGAAGCACAGGTACAGGGGCCAGGCCCAAAGTTCAAGCTTCATGGACAACAAAAATAAAAATAAAAATAAAAAGCCAAACAATAACTCCAGTAGAAGAGAAATGATTATGCAATGACTACTTTAGCAAGAATGCATTTCTCAGTTTAAAATGAGGTTTCACTTTGTATAACCTTATAAATATAAGATAATTAAATTTCAAGTAATTATTTAACTTCACTATCCACTAAGTTGGAGTGTTGATCTATATGTTAAATAACAGTGAGTTATAGAAACATGAAGGACCAACTTGAGGCAATGATAAGGGGAGTTGAAGAAATCAATGTTGTTTTGAGTGCAACTCAGGTTGAAGCTGACCACCTAGGTAGGTCTTCAGGAGACTAAGGCTGTTTCTCATTTCTAAGATCCCTCTCCTTGGCTGGGGCCCTCCCATTGAGTTTAATCAAAGAATTAGGTTAGGTGTGGGGAAAAGCAGCAGCTTGTATTGAAGGTTTTAAAAAAATAAACCCTCCTTTTTGTGTTTAAATGTAGGAACTAGAGAAGTCGTTGGTTCACAGGACTCTGCATTTGAAAGAAATTCCAACTATGAAGGCCAATCTGAGCCACATATTCCAGAGAAGGACATGATGTTGGCAAAGGAACAGATAGAATATTTGCAGAAGAATTTTATGTGGTGCTTAATTTATTAAGCCTTTCTTGTTTGATGTAACCTGCTAGTAATAGATGTGAAATGAGTAAAGGATCTGTTGGCCACCTAAAGTTGTTACTTCATCAAAAGTACATCTGATCATGCTAAACCTTAGGTTTCTAAGAGGAAGAAAAAGATGTAAGTCCTTCAAGATGCTAACAAATCTGAATTCACAATCCATTAATTGGAGGGAAGGGCACTTTTTGTTGGCAATTTTAAATATCCAATTGCATTTTTCTATGCAGGTGACTATCAGCAAAGAGGAGATTGAAGGGGGCTCAGTGGTATAGTACTTGCTTCAGATGCATGAGGCCCGGGGTTCAATTCCTCACAGACACATAAACAGAAAAAACCAAAACTGGCACTGTGGCTCAAGTGGTAGAGCGCTAGCCTTGAACTGAAGAATTGAGGGACAGTACCAGGGCCAGGGTTCAAGCCCCACAACCGACAAAAAGAAAACTAAAAGAGGAGATTGAAGACACTCAGTCATGGATCCTGTTGAATGAAGACAATAAGAAGCTGTGTGGATAGCTGGTGCTGATGGAAAACAGTTCTACAGACAGCAGACAGCAGTATCATTGAAGAAAGGGTTGAGAAGTTTCAGAAGGTGAACCAGCAGTATGAAGGCACGTGTAGTTATGACATCCTTCTCAATGCTGAGAATCTCATGCTATAGGCATGTTTTGTACAAGAGTTGAAGAGACTTTCGAACTACTTTTCATCTTTCTGAGGGAAAAGAGAAGATTGTATAGAGATGAGAGGTGTGAGCCACTCATGGATAAGCATATATTGAGAACAGTTGTTTTTCTGGGTTGGCAAGTCTGATAAGAGGAGGGGCTTATGTCCCTTGAAGTATCTTGGTGTCTCAGACCAGTGAAGTAGTCTAGTTATTATTGCCCAAGGGCAGAAGTCATCCCGAGTAAAGTTGTTGATTTCATGTGGTCACTAGGCTTCAGATGTAATGTAGCTTAGTCATATAACAGGAGTGATGTTCTTTGAGTTATTTGAAACTGAGTTATATTCTCTTGGGACTCCCAAGTAAATTAGAATAGAAGATACCCATGAGAGACATGAGAGGGACTGTTGCATTAAAAAGTAAGAACTAGATTTTGAATTTGATTAATGAGCTTTTCTTGACTTTCTAGACTTTCCTTTTGAAATTGCATTAACTCATTTGTACAATGAGAATTTTTCAATTACAAAAATCTTTAAGAAGCACCCTTATGTTTGTGGCTAAGGAAGAAATGGTTCTTTCCTTTTTTTTTTTTTTTTTTTTTAGTCATGCAAATTGAACTCTGGGCCTGGGCATAGTCGCTGAGCAATTCAGCTCAAGAGTAGAACTGTACCACTAGAGACACAGTGCTACTTCCTGCCTTTTCTATTTATGTTGAGAATGGAAGCCAGAGCCTCAAAAATAATTTATCCTGTAATTGTTTCATTTTTGGTTATTGTTAATGTTTTTTCATTGTGAAAATTCCATACAGAAGGGTTACAATTACATGAGCAAGGTAATGAATACATTTCTTATCAAGCATTGTTACCTCCTCCTTTGTTTCCCCTTACCATCTCTGCCCTCCCATTTCCCTTCCCCCCTATCCCAACCTCACCCCACCAAAATTGTAAAGTTCATTTTTCGACATAAGGTCTTGTACATCTCATTGTTGAAATGGGTCCACTTGTATCCCTATTTAAACAATTTCTTTTTTCCCTTCCACACCGCAAATTATACCAACAAAAAATATAGTGAAAACAGGGGTTATAACAAGAGGGAGGGACATACAAAGCAACAAAGAAATCATCTTATAAATATGTTAGAAACAATCAGAAGAAAGAAAAATTATTTCAGTAGTTCTCTAGGGGTTGATTTCACCTAACATCAACTTATTTGAACTTTACTTCTTGTCTCAGACATATACTAGTTATTGCAAATAAGGGAAACCATGGGACCTATGTTTTTTTGGGCCTGGATTACTTTACTTAATACAATTTTTTCCAAGTCTTTCCCTTTACTAACAAATGGGGCAATGTCATTCTTTCTGGTGGAGGCATAGAATTCCATTTTATATATATATATATATATATATATATATATATATGTATATTATATGTAATATATAATATATATTATATATTATATATAATTATAATATATATTATATGTAATATATTATATGTAATATATTATATATAATGTATATAAATATATAATATAATATATAATAATATATATACAATATATAATATATAATATATATAATCATATATATTATGTATATAATTTATATAATTTATATATAATATTATATATATAATATATAGTACATATTATATATCATATATATTATATATAATATAATATATTATATATTATATATATATATAATATATATATATACCACATTTTCTTGATCCATTCATCTACTGAGGGACATCTGGGTTGATTTCATATCTTAGCTATAGTAAATAATGCTGCAATAAACATAGTTGTGCTGGTAGCTTTAGTATGGTCTTGTTTGTAATCAATAGGGTAAATGCCCAAATGTGGGATTGCTGTGTCATGGGGGAGCTCTATGTGGAGTCTTTTGAGGAACCTCCATACTGCTTTCCAAAGTGGTTGAACAAGTTTACACTCCCACCAACAATGATGTAGGGTTGGGTTCCCTTCTGTCCACATCCCCTCGAGTATCTCTTCTTTTTAGAGTTCTTGATTATAGCCATTCTAACTGCAGTGAGGTGGTATCTCAGTGTTATTTTGATTTGCATTTCTTTTATGGATAGGAAGGTTGAGCATTTCTTCATGTGTCTATTGGCCATCCTTCTTTCCTCTTCAGAGAAGTTTCTCTTTAAGTCTTTATTTAGCTCACTTATTTATTGGGCAGTTGTTTCTTTGAATGATTTAATTTTTGAGTTCCAGGTATATTTTAGATATGAGAACCTTGTCCATTGTATGGCTAGTGAAGATCTTCTCACAATCCGAGGGATTTCTATTGATCTTTCTAGCTATATCCTTTACCACGCAAAAACTCTGCATTTTCATGCAATCCAATTTGTCCAACCTTTCTTTGATTTGTTGTGTTTTTGGGTGTCTATTAATAAACTTTTGTCCTGTGCCAAAGAGACCTAGGGTTTCTCCTATTCCATCCTGTAATGTTTTCACAGTGTCTTCTTTGACTCTGAGATCCATTTGGAGTGGATTCTCATGCAGGGTGATATATTAATATCTAGTTTTAGTTTTTTACAAGATTATAACCAATTTTGCCAACACCATTTACTGAAGAGGCTGTCTTTCTTCCATTCTATGTTTTTAGTTCCCTTATCAAAGATTAGATGGCTGTAGGTCTGTAAGTTCATTTCTGGGTTTTTAATTCTATTGCCTTGGTCCTGAGGTCTGTTCTTGTGCCAGTACCAAGCTGTTTTGATTACTATGGCTTTGTAATAGAGTTTGAAATTTGGTAGTGATATTCCTCCAGCACCGTTCTTTCTGTTAGGATTTATTTTTGCTATTCGGGGTCTTTTATTGTTCCATTTGAATTTCTGGATTGCTTATTAGATTTCTTTGAAGAATGAGGTTGGAATATTGATAGGTATCGCATTTTCATGATGTTGATCCTTAAAATCCAGGAGCATTGGAGGTTTTGCGACTTTCTAAGTTCTGTTTGATTTCCTTTTTCAGGTTTTTAAAGTTTTCATCATAGAGGTCCTTCACTTCTTGGGTTAATTTAATTCCTAGGTATTTTATTTTTTGGGTGGCTGTTACAAATGGAGTTGTTTCCTGATTTCAGCCACACTTTTCTCATTGTTAGCATACAGAAAAGTCAGTGATTTTTGAGGGTTAGTTTTATATCCTGCTACTTTGCCAAAGTTTTGAATCAGCTTGAGTAATTTGAGAGTGGTGTCCTTGGGAATCTTTAAATAGAAGATCATGTCCTCTGCAAAGAGGGGGAGTTTTACTTCATCTTTCCCTATTTGGACCCTTTATGTTTGTATCTTGTCTTGTTCTTTAGCTAGGCATTCTAATACTAGTTTGAAGAGAATTGGAATAAGTGGAGATCCTTGTCTCATTCCTGAGTTAAGAAGGAAAGGCCTTAGTTTTTCATTATTGTGTATAATTCTGCCTGTAGGTTGGTCATATACAGATTTTATTGTATTGAGGAATGCTCCTTGAAAAATAGCAGCAACAAAAATGATCCTTATCAGAAAGAACAATGTTGGAGGAATATCAGTACCAAATTTCAAACTCTACTACAAAGCCATAGTAATCAAAACAGATGGTTACTGGCGCAAAAACAGACCTCAGGACCAATGGAATAGAATTGAAACCCCAGAAATGAACCCATCTAATCTTCCATAAGGGAACTCAAAAATAGAATTGAAGAAAGACAACCTCTTCAGTAAATAGTTCTGGAAAAGCTGGTTAACTACTTGTAGAAAACTAAAGCTAAATCCTTATATATCACCCAGCACTAGAATCAACTCCAAATGGACCAAAGACCTCGGAGTCAAAGCAGACACCCTGAAAACATTACAGGACAGAATAGGAGAAACCCTGGGTTTCCTTGGTGTATGCCAAAATTTTCTTAATAGATATCCAGAAACACAACAAATCAAAGAAAGTTTGTTCAAATGTGCTTGCATAAAATTGCAGAGTTTCTCCATGGCAAAGGACATAGCTAGCAAAATCAATAGAAAGCCCAGGGATTGGAAGAAGATCTTCACTAGCCATACAATGGACAAGGGTCTCATATCTAAAATAATAGTTTCATTTCATTTCATTTAAGTGTTTTTTTTCTCAGTGGTGGAGCTTGAACTCAGAGCCTGGCCACTGGCCCTGGCCCTTTGTGTTCTCGAGGCTGGTGCTTTACCTCTTCAACCACAGCACCACTTCTAAGGAAGAAATGCTTCTGGGGGCTGGGCACTATAGTCTCGCCTCTCTAATCCTACTCAGAAGGCTGCTATCTGAAGACTGAATTTGAAAGCAAGTCCACACAGTTATCTCCATTTAGCCATCAAAACTGTGGTAATATAGCCTTAGCTCAAGGGATTGAACACCAATCTTGACAGAAAAAGCTAGAGGATAGTACCCAGGCCCTGAGTTCAAGTTCTCATACAAGCACAAAAAAAAAAAAAAGAAAACAGCGAGGTCGAGTAATAATGGAACTTCCTGTTTTCATACCTTTCCAGGACTGCATAGAGGAAATAATCCTGTTATGTGAAAAGAAGTCCCCATTGAAGCAAATGAGTGAATAGTGAAAAATCTTCAGCAGCAACACAAAAGCTGTCAAGGTGGATGACAGGCATAGCAAAGTTAATGAGTGTTAGTAACATGTCTTTGATGTCCTTGTATTAAGGTAAGAAATGACTTGAAATTGCTTCCTACTTCTAAACTTACTTCACTGAGCGAGGAACCTAAGCATGCCTTTCCTCTACAGTAATCTGGAATCTTTATAAACTTGCAGATTAAAGTTTGATGCTTAAAAAGAATACTTATAATTTGTGCATTAAAAGAGATTGATTATTAGTAAAAAGTTATTATGCATTAGGTTAGTATTGTTTTTGTAGTACTTGGGATTAAAAGCAGAGCCTCTGTTAGAGAAGTTCTGCACCTGTTTCTTTGAGACTGAATCTTCCTGTGTGTGTTACCCAGGATGTCCTTCAACTCCTGGGCTTGAATGGTCCTCCCACCAAAAGTGACCAGCCATTGGTAGGATGAGGTATATGATCAGCTATTGCAGGGGACTGAGCTAAGGTTCAATGCTAATACTTGGTGTAGGTCTCAGGAGCGTGAGTAAACCAGATGTTCCATTTTGGAAATAGCGTTCCTGAATTTGAACTCCAATCCCAATAATCTAGACTATTGTCCTAAAGAAGGAGGTGTTAACATTGACTTAGATGGCCTGTAAGGAGAGTATCTTTCATGAAGCTGGAAGTGAGCCTAACAGTGGTCTGCTAAACAGAAATTCTGGACTAAGGAAAATGAGGCTAAGGATAGGAGGAATTTGCCACATTATGTTAACTCTCAACAAGAGAATGGATAAGGGATATCATTCCTTTTCCCTGCAAAGTGTTGAAGGTGATTTGGCCTTCAAGATGGGCTATTTTTAAGCCCATGGATTGGGAGAAGATAAACTAGCCATTCAACGGACAAGGGTCTCATATCTAAAATATACTTGGAACTCAAAAAATTAAATCCCCCAACAACAAATCATCAAAGAAACAACTGCACAATAAATAAGTGGGCTAAAGACTTAAAGAGAAACTTCTCTGAAGAGGAAAGAAGGATGGCCAATAGACACATGAAGAAATGCTCAACATCCCTAGCCATAAAAGAAATGCAAATCAAAACACCACTTAGATACCACCTCACTCCAGTTAGAATGGCTAAAATCACGAACTCTAATAACAACAGATGCTGGAGGGGATGTGGACAGAAGGGAATCTTACTGAATTGTTGGTGGGAATGTAAACTTGTTCAACCACTTTGGCAAGTAGTATGGAGGTTCCTCAAAAGACTCCACATAGAGCTCCCCTATGACCCAGCAATCCCACTTTTGGGCATTTACCCAAATGTTTACAAACAAGACCACACTAAAGTTACCAGCATGACTATGTTTATTGCAATATTATTTACTATAGCTAAGATATGGAACCAAGCCCATGCCCCTCAGTAGATGAATGGATCAAGAAAATGTGGTATACACACACACACACACACACACACACACACACACACACACACACACACACACACACACACACACACACACACACACACACACACACACACACACACAATGGAATTCTATGCCTCCATCAGAAAGAATGGCATTGCCCCCATTTGTTAGGAAATTGAAAGGCTTGGAAAAAATTATATTAAGTGAAGTAATCCAGGCCCAGAGAAACATAGGTCCCATGGCTTCCCTTATTTGCAATATCTAGTATATGTCTGAGTTAAGCAGTAAACTTCAGATAAGGTGATGTTAGGGAAATGAAACCTAAGATATATATTCAAATGTTTTTTTTTTCTTTCATGCGATTGTTTCTAACATTTATAAGATTATTTCTTTGTTGCTATGTATGTCCCTTCCCCACAGTATAACCCCTGCGTTCACTGTATTTGATGTCGGTATAATTTGTGGAGGGGAAGGGGAAAAACAAATCGTTTAAATAGGGATACAGGTGGACCCATTGCAACAATGAGATGTACAAGTCGTTTTGTCAAAAACGAACTTTACAACTTTGTTGGGGGGGCGGGGGGGTTTGGTGGAGGGGGCGGGGAAGATGAGAAGGAATGGGAAGGTGAAACAGAAGAGGAGATTACAATGCTTGATAAGAAATGTACTTATTATCTTGTCCATGTAATTGTAAACCCTCTGTACAGTATTTTCACAATACAAAAACTAATTAAAAAATGGGCTATTTTGACACAAGCGATAGAATGGATTATATGAATTCTCTGGTCTTTCTAACCAGGATACAGGGGGACTCAAAAGGCAGAGAGCAAACTGCAAAAAACCATGTCTCTGCTAGCAGGCTTCCAAATTCACTGTATCCTTAAAATTTGAAACAAATTAGTGAGAACAGAAATCTTTTTTTTTCCATGTCTCCAATCTAAATGTTTCTTCCTTGGGTTTAGAACACTTCATAAACAAGCAAGAGCTAAGATAACACTGTGTGACTCTCTCTTCCCCCAGAATTGCAGTTCTGCAGTGCTAGAACAAAGACTGTGTGTGAGGAAGGGACTGGACATATGTGTTTCTTGGATGAGAAAACTAGAGCTGATAAATTGCAGAGAACAGAACAGATGTCATCCCTTTTCTTCCTTTCCTTGGGTAAGACTGATTCAACCATTATGCAAGATGCTGAACCAATGAATGAAGAGGGCATGCTGTGCAGCAGGAGGGGTTGCCCATGCCCAGGTGCAGCTGGGAACTTGGAGCTATTGATTCAACCTAAGGAATGGTTTTTTTCATAAATATTAATTCCCATTTCAGACTTCAGCACTGTCTGTGGCTGCTGTTCTGGTCTGTTTGTGTCTTGCTCTTTGGCTTTTTCCTTTGGTTACAATAGAAACTGCAAATGAAATGGAGAGTGTTGAGTGTGAGCTCAGCCATTGGGGATTAGTGATGGACTTACCAGGCATGGGCATGCCTGTGGGATTGGAGTCTGCCTTTGACAAGCAGGGCAGAGAGCGGGTTGTGCTGAGTAGAAAATGGAAAAGTCCTCTGATGAGAAAAATGCTCCAGAGAGACAATTAGCTCTAAAATATATTGTTAACCTTCATGTCCCCAACAATGCTGGGGGATATTGGAGTAAATGGTTATTTTACTATAGAGATGGTGAACCTTCTGAAAAGATAAAATGGTTTAGGTCTGGGTGTAATGTTTTCAGCAATTGACAGCTACTCACAAGTTTGACTATTGATTTATTTCCATACTGATTCAGTTACTTTTGAGTATCTCTATTTTCCTTAGTAATTTTTTTTCATATTGCCCACATTGGAATAGGTATTTTTTTTAACTTGTACTATTATTTCTTTGATTTCATGGTACATTATACATAAGGAAAACAGGGCAGAGGTAAATTAATTTCTTAGGCATGACTATGAATTAATTTCAATAATATGCATTGAGTATTTAAATTCTTCAACATACAATGTATGATCTAGGCTCAGTAGTTTATTCTAGAGGGAGTTTACCTTCATGAGCTAAGACAAAAGACAACTTTATGTTTTGCATCTCTATGCATAATTCCTGTAAAAAGAACTGTCTTTGAAGACTGGAAGGGTATGATTCTTATTTTGATTGGTTTCATAGAAAAATATCTCTACAGGTTGAGAGCCTTCACTTTACATCTAGAAGTTTTCTTGTTCTGTTTATTAGACCTGGAATTCAGCTTCAGGAAACCTTACTTCTTTTATGGGGAGGCAGTCAGTGTTATTTGTTATGATAATTTGTGTGTATTTGTATTTATATATGTGTTTAAATGCATGTACATACATATATATGCATATATGCATAAGTACATACATATGTATGTGTATGTATATATTAAAAATTTAGCTCAGAGTCCCTGGGTAAAGCCCTGGGAAGGACAGAGAATGGAGCCACATAAAGAAACTACTTAGGTGTTGATGTGATGCAGTTTATGCCAACAGGCTGGTTTCTGAATCATTTTTCTTGTTTCTTTCTGGTACTTCAGGATGTACATGTTTCTAAGAGCAATATTAACAAGGCCTGTCTAGCATGGAGTTTGGTGAACTTGGCCATTGGGCACATACTTTCTGACCTGGGAAAGGTGACATGTGGGTTAGTTTCTACAGAGTATAGAATAATACAATTGGCATAATTTTGAAAGTTCTTTGGGGAAGTTGTAACTGAGAGCTACATTTTGATTGACATTCATCTGGGACTGATATTCATCAGCCTCCAGATAGAACTTAGGACATAAAACAGATTAAGTCCTGACTGGATGAAACTCTGTAATCTCCAGGTGATTGTTCTCTTTTCCTCTGCCTTCCCTTTTAACATCTGAAGGGATCTTCAGTACTGTATATGGAGATAAGGTTAAAAATGAGCATGGCTGCAAAAGTTCTCCCATGTGTTCTGTTCTTCACTTCTTATCTTTTAATATAACATAATAATCCCTTCTATGGAAAGAGAATCTAGCAGTCTTGAGTGCCCATCACTTACTCATCCAATAATTATTTAGGAAGTACCTCCTGTGTTGTATTCTAATGTCTGCTTTTTAAGGGTATAGCTTTAAGAAATACGACATATCCTGACTTACCTTTGAATACTCAGACTGTACACCACCTGAAATAGAGAAATGTTTTTAATCTCTTCTTCAGTAGTACCCATTTCTTAGTACTGTGGATAAGGATTAAGGAATTTGGTAGCATGGAAAGCACAATAGGCACATGTCTGCAGTTAGATGTTTGCTTATTTCTATTTAAGTAATGTTAAAAATTATATGACATATAGAATGTGGAAAATTTTATAGAATGGTTTAATAATAGAAAATTTAAAACAGATTGACTGTCCTTCCTACAAAATACTTGAGAAAGGAGATATTTTGAATTTCAGATATTGGAACATTTGCATATATGTGATAAGGTAACTTTGTGCTGGGATTAATTCTAAACATAAAATGCATTCATTACTTATATACCTAGACTGAAGATAACTTTATATACTTTTAGTGTGCCTTGATGTTTTTTGTTTTCATTTCCTTTTGTGTTGTACCTGAGGCTTGATCTAAGGAACTGAGCAATTACCTTAGGCTTTTTGCTCAAGGCTAGTGCTCTACTACTTGAGACACAGCTCCATGTCTACATTTTTGTGGTTAATTGGGGATCAGAATCTCAGAGACTTTTCTACCTACACTGGCTCTGAACTGTAGACATCCTTACATCTCAGCTAGCATTACAGGCATGAGCCCATAGCAGTGTGCTCCTGTTTTGATGGCCACAGTCACATGAAGCCCAATGTGGAAGCTTCTCACTTGAGACAGCATCACAACACAAGATCCTCAGATTAGAGATGCTCAGCCTGCATCTTACTTCTTTACCCCATTGGTTTGTCTGTAGCAATCCATTTTGAATACCACAGTTCTGAAGAAGTCCATAAAAGCACTTCTCCTCCTTCTCAGGGAGGTATTCCTAGGGTTAAGATCTTTCTAAACTCAAGTTATTTTGTTGTTTGTTAGCTTAGCTTCCTGATGCAAACTTATGCCCCCAACCCCTACCCTTTGAAATAAGAAAGTGGGTTAGGGTAAAGTAGAGACAGGTGTTTATAATGGCTTTTGTGCTGTCATTCTGAAAGGTATGGGAGGGAAGGTGTAAGATTTTTGGGAAGGTCACAGAACATCAGCACTGGAACCCACCAATGGCAAGTCCTCATGACCAAGCCTCTTCTCCAATCAGAGCCCTCCAGGAAGGCAACCCTTTCCAGTTGTTTGGAAACTTTTTTGTCTCTGGGCAGTCACAAGGACAAAATGTTGGTGTGAGGAAGATGGAGCTCTACAGCTGTAGGAACCAAGTAGGCAAGTTAGTTGGAGGCATTGATTCTCATGACCCCATCTGAAGTCTTACGTGCCATGAGCGTGCATATGCCTGCATGTATTCCCTCTGGGGGAAATAAGAGGGACTCCCCTTTCTCCATGTCAGGGCAAAGGCCTGATGCCCAGCTGCCAGACTCAGGTGAAGGTTTGCAGGAAGTGCCATTATTCTCCCCTATTAATTCTATAGAACAATGCCCAGAGACTCTCTTTGTGTGTTTAAGGAAGCTCACCTGTGCCTTGCTTACTCTTTGCAACCTCTGATCACTGGACCTACTTCACATTTGTTGACAAGGTTTAATTCTTCCTGCTTACTGACTTAAAATTACCTCTAATTGTCTGTGTTCGTATGAAATTCTGTAAAGTTAACTTTCTTCTCTTTGTCTGAAGATCTACTTTTAGGTCTGTATGCTGTAAATCAGCATGTGATATGTCAACAAACTTTGTCCATACCCACATATTGTGGTCCACTTTCTGCCTATTGATCATGCGTTCCCAGGTCTCACTGAGGAATTTGCAGCAATTTGGGTTACATCTGTTTCCAGAACCAGACTAGCATCCCTTACTCCCTTTTTAATAAATCATGCAATGGCTTTGAAGGCAATGTGTTTGCAATAAGAATTGTTTGTGGAATGTTTGCCCTTCAAACTGATCATGCCCACATGCCCTGGCCATTGTCTATTGGCCATTGTCTATTGACCATTGACATTGGTCATTGTCCCAAATGTCCTTAATATGTTAAGTTTCCCACAGTTCCCCCTCAGTACCCAGCTAAGGAAGGTAATCCCATTACCACCATATTCTACCAATGAGATCAAACAAGCCAGGATTCAAAGCCAGGCCCTCACCACCAGCCTGCATGCCTTTCTCTAAGGGCATACACTTCGCTATTAAGAATAAACACTCGGTGTTTTCTTGTGAGCTGGGGTTCATAGCTATAATCTTAGCTGCTCAGAAAGCTGAGATGTGAGGGATCATGGTTCAAATTCAGCCAAAGTAGTGTGATTTGTTTCCCTTTTATGTAGGTGGTTGTATTTTCCCACCTCCTGAGCAGATGTCAGGGACTGCATGAGACACCCAATTTGTGGCAGAGCAACCAGTCCCAGGACAGCACCAGTGCAACAGATAGTGGGAACACCACACTTTTAGTTGTGACAGGATAGCAGTTGCTCTGTTTTTGCACTTGGCATAATTATCTTGTGTCTAGAGCAAAGGAAGCATCATGATCTTGAAATATCACAAGTTAGTCTAAGCTGGTTCTGTTGAGTTGGTCTGCTTTTCCTGTAGCCATTCCCTTAAGTGTTTGGCAGGGCACCTGAAATGCTAGAATGACTGGGCATCTGTGTGTGGAGTCCTCAGAGACTGTCGTGTATACATGGTCTCTGGTGGCCTCAACACATGGCAGATCATAACTGCAGGAGCTCAAAGGTGGCAGTGACTAGACCTTCTTCAGACTCAAGCCATAATTCTGTGGCTTGCCCTCAGATGAGACAAGTGAGGCCCATCTAATTCAAGAAGAGGGCCAGTGCCTGTGTGCTTGACTGGAAGCCACCAGTCAGACAGAAGCTGGGGGGTCCTTCAGAAGCTGAGGCTACTTCCAGTCACTGTTGGAGGCAGCAATTGGATGAGAAAGGCACCAAGGGCCTTCAAGAAGGTTCTGAGGAATTCTATTCGTGGATTTCACATCTGTTGAACCAATAAAGTATGGGGGACGGAGCATTCCAAGGCAGAGCCCCCTCCTATGCTACCATAGAGCCTGGAAAATGGGATGCTATCCTGTCACATTGGTGCCAGTGAACAGCAGGCTCCTGTCAGATCTAACCTATGGTGCGATTTGCAACTGTTCTTCCCTAAGTGCGTTCTCTGGAGACCTCACTCTTCCGCTTGTGTGGTGGTGTCTTTCAGCGGGAGTATCTCAAAGTAAGTGTCTGCACCTGCAGAGAAGTCAGGGTTATCTTGCCTTGGCTCCTGAAAGAAAGGCCTTGATAGCCTTCACCATCAGGAGAGGTCCCTTTCCAGACCCCTGAGGAACTTTGGGCTGTGCAGTGGCTTCCATTGATTCATGTCCAATCCTTCCCATGTCGCTCAGACCTCAAATGGTTTCAGAGAAGGTGTCACCATATTAGGGGGTGTAGTGACTATTTGCTTATCAAGCCTGTAGAGAAGGAGATTCCAACTCAGTATGTGCACACAGGATTGTGAATCCAATGGTCACTACACTTGTCACATTGAATTGTCTGTTTGGAGGGACTGTTTTGAGTCTTCCCTGAGCACAGTCTTTCACCAGATACAAAGCATGTATCTGTTGTTGATTTTACGGTTTTGACTGCTATTTCACAATGATTCAGTGTAGATTCCCTCCACAAAGCCAGGAAGCTGTCACGTTGTTATGTAAGTGAATGACCAAACCAGGCTCGTGGTTTCATAGGTGAGTTTGCCAGGTATTTGGTGAGAACGATTTCAGGTTCTCAGGTGAGGTGGATTCTATATGTCATGATGCAGGTAGGGTTTGGGAAATGGGGTACTTGACATGCAGATTTTATTGAGAGTTGCTTAGAGATGGACTGTGAGAAAGTGAAGGGGCTCAGGGTCAGAGCAGTCACTATTGGGCAAATAATGAACATAGATGTGATGGGAATGTGTGTAGCCAGCCTACTTTGGGGTGGTTGTTAGACATTCAAAATGCATAATACCCCTTAGCTGGCTAAGTATTTTAAAGTTAGAAGCACAGGATTTTATGTTTTGGGAGAAAATTGTAACACATGTATTGAACTTTTTAAAAACCAAATTTAGGCTCTTAATTTTGTTTTTAATAAAAATTTCATCCCAGCTACAGGGAAGGGCTAAAATCAGGAGCATTGACCTTTCAGGATAGCATGGGGAAAAAATTGAAAAGCTGAGGATGGTGGCATGCATCTGTCATCCCAGTGTGGCATGACATGCAAGTAGGAGGATCCCAGAATGTCTGGTCTTGGCATAAAGCATCACACAAAGGGATGTGGCATGGCTACAGTGGTAGAGCACTTGATTATCAAGAATGAAACACTGAGTCAGATGCCAATAATGCCAAAAGTACACAAATTAAGAGAATGAATCTAAATAAACCCCTCATGCCCACTGAATGGCCTTCATGAAAGTCAAGGCCACCATTTCCTTCATCATTAGTGATTTTTGAAACACCACATGGGAATATTGGAAGGGCTGTCTGGGTTTTCCTGCTTCCTCTGCTGAGAAACCTGTCCATATGCTTTTAGATTTTAAGAACTACTATGAATTCTTTTTTTTTGGTATTCAGGTAAGGGGTAGGTTTATTCAAGATGGCACTAGGCCATCTTGGCCCTCCACAAGGCTGGGAAAGGCCTGGGAAAGAGTTGGGAAAGAGCTGGGAAAGAGAACTGGGAAAGAGAGAGCTGGGAAAGAGAGAGAGTTGGGAAAGAGAGCATCTGGGCCTGGGTTAGGCTTTATCTGGGGTATGGGTGGAGAAAGGTGTGGCCACATCAAATTCAGATGTGACCTCAGTGGATGCAGATGTGACCTCTTCCAGGCGTTCCAGGCGCCTAGGTAATGCAGGTACTCAGTGGAAACTTTGCTCTCCATCCAGGAGCAGACCTTACATTCCAGTCTTTTAATAATCATGAAATGGGGCACGGATTCTCTCTGGCTACTTCCTGCTGAACAGGGGCGTTGACATTAGGGATAAAAGTCTGAAATTTGGTCCCCTCCCAGAGAAGGCTGTGAGCAGCTGCTGTCCCTTGGTGGTGTGAGTCCTTAGATGAACTCTGGAGAGGTCTCATGAGGCATTGAAGGACTGGAAAAAAATACTAGAGAGCAAATAAATGGCAAGAGGAAGGACTGAAAATGTTGGTTGAAATGTCTCCAGCTACTTATGATATCTGGCAACTAGGTAGAGGATAAGTCAAGTGACAAAGACAAGAATATAAATTCCTGTTCAGTTAATAGGTAGACAGGTATAGACATTGGATGGGCAGGCTTCTTACTTCTATTGACCTCCCAACTGTGGTTAATTTTGAAAGGGCAGGCACAAAGTAGCTGTTTGACAACATCTCCTCTTACACCTATCCATGGTCCCTTGTTCCCCAGACTGGCTGAGTCTAGGTGCTCGTTGCTGGGATGGTTGTCCCAGTTGGTATTCAAGGAGGTTTGAACTCAAGTCCTGGGCACTACCCCTGAGCACTTCTACTCAAGGCTAGTGCTCTATCACATTGAGTTACAGTACCATTTCCAGTGTTTGGCTGGTTAGAGATAAGAGTCTTGAGCCATGCTTCCAACCTGGCTCTTTTCAGGTTAGTTGGGAGATGGAGTCTTAGGGATTTTTCAGCCCAGGCTGCCTTTGAACTGCAATCTTTGCCACAAAGGCCCTTTATTATTTCCAATAAATCAACAAGGAGATCAAATAGAATAGAGAATAGAGCTTACCTGGTCCTTATCAAGAATTGACCAACAAATATTCTGCAATGACTAAACTTGTTAGATGTGATGAAAATTTTAGCACAGATAGGCCCAGTATTTTAAAACCACGTAGTTAGTAGTAGAACACACAACATAAAACAAAAAAGGCAAAACTCAAAACCTGAATTTTTTTTAATTGTGAAAATACTGTACAGAGGGGTTACAATTACATGGACAAGATACCGAGTACATTTCCTATCAAGCATTGACAACAGTGTGTAGACATCTTTGGTAACAAAGCACATCAGATGGTTGGGCCTCACTTACCAGGGCCTGAAAAAGAACAACTTGTTAGCAAGATACCTTAGAATAGATGGATGGAGTAGTAAGCTTGGTGGAAGTTGAAGGGTCAGATGGGGCCAAACCCTTAACCCACCATGTGTAGCTTCCCCACTTCCCCAAGAGCCCTCTAGAGAAAAAAGGCCAAGTCCCAAAACCAAGCATCCTAGGCTTCAGAGGTGAGTGGCCTTTTTCAGCTAAAGGCTGTAGGAGCTCTCTGGCATGGTGCCATGTCTGGACAGAGACTGAGCAACTGAGAATTGTAGAGAGTAGTTTCACTCACCAGAGTAGAGAAGTGGTGTGGACGTGGATGTGAAGGCCAGCAATGGTATCGGTGTGATGTGTCCACAGCAGATAGACCAATTCGCAAAAGGCCATCAGAACTGTGGATATTCCTCAGAGCAAAAAGGGAAAAACAAGCAAAAACAGAAAAAAAGAGGAAAAAAACAGAGAGGAATCCCACCTATCCTGACTTTAAGCCCTTTATCCGAGTCACGACACCATTTATGTTAGATTTTTAAAAAGAGGTAGCTGAGTAAGAAGAGCACCACGCACTTGGTATTCAGGTAAGGGGTAGGTTTAGTCATTGTTCTGGCTGGCACCAGGCCATCTTGGCCCTCCACGCGGCTGGGAAAGGCCGGGAAAGACCTGGGAAAGAGCTGGGAAAGAGAACTGAGAAAGATCGCTGGGAAAGAGAGGTGGAAAAGAGAGAGAGCTGGGAAAGAGAGAGCTGGGAAAGACAGAGAGTTGGGAAAGAGAGAGCTGGAAAAGAGAGAGTTGGAAAAGTACTATGAATTCTTGAATCATTTCTAGGAAGAGGGATTATGGGAAAGTTTGCAGGTATCAGGTCTTTGTTATGGTAGGCGTGAGGTTTCTACACAGCAAACATAGAGCCTCCATGATTTAAGAAGCCTTTCATTGGGTCTGGTACTCTTTAATTCTGTTGAAATACTTTCCCTTTTTCCTCTTGAAAAATAAGTTCCAAAATAGAGTTTATTTTAACTTCCATCACTAAAAGTTCTTCCTTTTACTCTATGGGCAGTTCACACATGACCAAAATGTAAACCAGCTGGTTTTACTGCATCATATACCTTTGCTATGTATCAAATTTTTCATCCTAATCCTCAAATCATGTAATAATTTGCCTATTTATGACTGAATTGTAGTTCCTTTATTAATAAAAGCTAATGGGAAAGGATTGTGTATTTAGTTGATGAATAGACCTACATTTTATTTCCCTGAGATACTGTAGCAGAGTATTAAAAGGAATGTAATATATATATTTGGGGGGGGGTCCCATCGAGGGGCCTGAACCTGGGCCTGAGCACTGTCCCTCAGCTCTTCAGCTCAAAGCTAGTGCTCTACCACTTGAGCCACAATGCCACTTCCAGCTTTTTTATTTTTGCTTATGGGATCCTGAGGAATCTAACCCAGGGCCTGCAAGGCAAGCACTCTACCACTGAGCCAACTTCCCAGCCTGGTATGTAATATTTTATTGATAAGTCTATCCCTTAAAATGAATATATTTTGGGGCTGGGAAGGTGGCTCAGTGGTAGAGCGCTTGCCTTGCATGCCTGAGGCCATGGGTTTGATTCCTCAGCACCATATAAGCAAAAAGAAAAAAGCCAGAAGTGGCGCTGTGGCTCAAGTGGTAGAGCACTAGCCTTGAGCTGAAGAGCTGAGGGACAGCGCCTAGGCCCAGAGTTCAGGCCCCACGACGGGACCCCCCTCAAAAAAAGTAATATATTTTAGGATGTCATTATTTTAATGTGAATTATGTAAATGTTGATAATATGCTGTTGGTTATACATTTAGTTTTCAAGAGTTTCACTTAATTGCTTTTTTTGCCCACATATGGTACAAGTCTATTTGCAATTGTTTTTTAATGGCACTAATAGTATAGTTTATATAGAGAAAATAGAGTTATTTTAGGACCCTTTGATTGGTTATAGTATTAATAACACAATTAATTTGAAGTATCAATATTTCTCACCAATTACTGACTCTTAATGAGGTTGCGTGTGGAGTTTTGGAGTGCAAATGAGATGGTGGATGTATAGAGTTGTAAGGAAGTGTTTAGGGACCATTAAAAGGCATTGGGTGACCCCAAAGTGTATGTCCCTGGTCTTCTGTGAGTAACTAGTTCTAGGAAGGTCTCAGGAGAGATCTGCATTGCTTGAGACACATTGTGCTCCTTATATGCATACCCCTGGCCCACCTAGATATGTTCTTTCTGGAGGCCTGGCTCTCTTGTGACTTTATCTATGAAGCACCCAGCCCTCATGGGGATTTGATATTTCAGTAGCTCTTAAAGCCTAGGCAGAATAGAAGACAGAGCTAACCTCTCCCAGTTCCCAGGTCTTGCTTTGAATGGATGGATGGAGAATAGGGGAGATATGAAGCTGTAGGTCAAGCAGGAGTGGCTCAGGTCATGTGCCAGAATCCCAGATGTTCCTTGTAATTGTAGAAGACTCCGATAGCTTCTACAGTGCAGTGCAGGGCAATGAATATTGGCATTGAAGGCAGGGACAACATCAGGTACCAGATGTGTCTCCTTTAAACATGTCCAGGCCTCAGTCTGCATTTTGTCCTCTGAGAAATTGGGATGGTTTTCTTTCCTGATGGTCTTGCTTTGTGTCTATGAGATCCACTTGGAAGTCTTGCTGAGAAGGTGATGCTGTGATTCCCTCATCTGGGCAAGGAAGGCAGGAGGAAGAGAAGAGAGTGTGAGAAACAGAATCCTTCTCTAAGCTTGTCCTAAGGAGGTCTGTCTATGTGGTAGATAGTGCTTCCAATCTGGCTTTGTGTCAGAGCCTCTGCTACCTGCCTCTGGCATTACTGGATGGCACCCTTGGCTGCAGAGAGTGTGGGCTCGGCTTGAATGTTCCTTGTCTCTTGTGTGTTGGTATACTAACCCGGCCTCCTGATTGACGGCTGAGAACCCTATCTCACTTGGGGGTAAACTTATCTCCAAGAAGCTCCAGACCAGTCACCCCTCTGGGCATTTGATTTACTAGGGAACTAAAGCCTGAGCATAGCATGCACACAGCTGCTGCATTAGGGTGCCTGACAATCTCATCAGCCCTTTAGTGCTCATTTGTGCATACTTGTTGATGTGGTGCCTGGAGCCTACAAGTCCAGCTTCCTTGTTACCCTGGAGCATTGAGGACTTCAGAGTGAGTACTCAGTGAGTACCTAATGGCGCCCAGTACAGAACTGCTCTGTGTACTCACAGTAGTAGACATAGTGCTCAATTACTGTAGGTGATTCATAAGTGAGTTAAGAGGGCACATGGAAGAAGGATTGGTTAGCTTGAGTTCATACCAAAAATAGATGAGAAATATTTAGGTCTTCACAGGAAGGTGATATTGGTTCTGAATATTGGGGGATGAGATATTCTTTGGTGGTCTCTGGGAAGAGTCTGAGGCCCTGGCAAGCTGTGCACTATTCTATTTGGTTCCTTGGTGCCAAATTACCTGTCTAATACTAAACGGTTCCTGTTAGCTCCAATCAGATCCTATTATACTAGTGCAATTTGAGTTCCAGCATCAAAAGCTCCTTGTTCAGTTAGCCGAGCTCTTTGAGTTAGTTACTAAATCTGTCTTTTGTGTGAAGCCTGCATGCTTGTCTTGGAAGAAAGTGCTGAAACATCAAATTATTTATGAAGCCTGTTTTCTTTGCTTACTCATAAAGGGATAAATAGCAGTTTTGGAGCCACAGTATTGGCCGGAAAGGAGGAACAATGGCTCATTGTCTTCTCTAGTTCTGAAGGATCACTGTTCCCATGGGGCTTTAAAACAGAGCTAGCTGTGGGTGTGATGGGTTTAATCAAAACTGCTACAAAGACTTTACAAATAGGGCACAAACTCTTGAGAGTGTTTGCATAGATATGAGTCTTTTTTGTATTCATATTAGTAAATCAGTAGTACATTCCTCAGAATAAATACAATTTGTGCATTGTAGAAAATGTGTGTAATAGAGATAAAGCATGATGAAAACCTAATTCCATATCTCAGCAGAAAGGATGGAACACTACCAACACCTTAATGTACAATGTTTTAAATGTCTCTAAGCATGTGTGTCTATCTTACCTTTAGCATAGACCTACTAACACTTTTAAAAGAAGGGCATTAAAAGTGTATTTTCTTTTTATTTTCATCACAGCCACGGTCTCTCTCTGGTTCACCAGGTTGCCCATTGACTTGACAACTCTCCCATAGTCTTAGCTGATCTGTTGTCATCACCCTTCCAATAAGAAATATTCTTAGCCTTACTAAGAGCACATAATTGTGGGGGTGAAGTTATCACAGGAGTTACAGCTCTGTGGCACTTAGAGTAGGGTTTCTAAGTAGTCCCAGGACAGGAGTTGGAATGGCTCTGTCACTTAGGAAATACCAGGTTTCTCTGAGTCCTTGGTGGAATGGTATTGGATAGACCCCTTTATGGCTTACCCTAAGTTTTTAGGACAGTCAGGACTGAGTTGTGCTATGTCTCCAGCTCTGTCACTTGTCACTTTGTGGGTCATTGAAGATGCTTTTCACTGCTTGCAGATGGCTCCAGTGATGTTTATAGAAACAGTTTCATCAGAACATGCAGTATTTGGGAAATAGCATGGGAAATGCTTGGCTCTGTGGACCTTCTTGTCAGTGTGGGGAAGTAAAATTACACAAGAAGGGACCAGAAAAAATTGTGTCTTCTCCTGATTTTAAGAAAACCTAGATTTTTTTTTCTCTTTGCCTCTCATAATGAGTGTCAAAAAGTTCCATCTTGTTGCTGCTACAAAAGAATACTTGCTCAGTGTCCAGGTTCTCACATCCAGCCACTCCAGAAGGGGGAGATGAGTGTGTTCTTGAAGTCTGACGAGGACTCCATTCTTAGTTGGAGTCCAAGACCCAGGTACCACCTGTTCATCTTGACAAGTTAAAGGCATGAGAGTCTGTGGCTCACCTCACCTCTCCCCTGCAGGACTTGGGCAGGAAATGTGAGGCTCAGCTACTTTGCCAATAACTGGCATATACCCAGGTACTTCCAGTGTCATAAAAAGGAACAGGATTTTCCCTGTGTCCTTTTACTTCTCTGATAGAAAAGAAGTAATGATTAATTTGTTTAATGCTGGTGATATTCAGCTATTGTGATACCAAGTGGTATATCTTTGAAGTTTGAGTCTGAAATGTTCCCTAAAGGCCCATGTGTTATAGACTTTGTGGCCACCCCATGATGAAGCTGGCAGAACATTCAGCTGTGTGCAGTGATCACCTCATAATTTTGTATTATGCCTGTCATCCCATTAATTGGGAAGCATATTAAGATTATAGGGAGGCATGAGTCAAGTGTTAGAGTGGCCTTCCAGCAATCATAGAGCTCTGAGTTCAATCCCTAGAACTTCAAGCAACCATTCAGAAACACACCCCATGCTATGGTAGAGTCAATCTTTTTATTCCACAGCTGAGGTGACCAGCTCCCAGTCTTGCCTACCTTCCTTCCTGCCTCCCTCCCTCTTTCCCCTTCCCTAGCTACCTCTCTTTCTTTCCTTCCTTCCTTCCTCTCTCTCTTTCTCTCTCTCCCTATCTTCTTCCTTCCTTCCTTTCTTTCTTGTTTTTGACCTTATAGAAACTCTTGCCTTGTAATCTGTGTTTACTTCACGTTTGTCTTCTGAGTGTGAAGATAGTTTTTCTCCCAAATGCTACAGCAGGTAATCATTTAATATTTTATGTGTTTCCCATCTGCATATTTGTTTGCTTGTTTATCTTGTTTAGGTTTGAACTCAAGACTAGTTTGCTTGGCACATGCTCACACAGCCACTTGAGACACATCTCTACTCCTTTTTAGCTTCAGTTATATTTTATATATGACCTCATGTTTTTTGTCTTAACTAGGCAGAACCAACATCCTCCTGTCCACAGCTTCCTGGAGTTTGAGATGGGATACATGCACAATCATCCCCAGTTTATTGAGATGATGTTTCAATTTTTTGTGCAAGATGGCCTCCAACTTTGATGATCTTGATCTCCACCTTCTGAGTAGCTGGGATTTGGGGGGACAGACATTCACCATTCCATCCTTGGCTTTGAAAAACTTCTTCATTTTATGTGTTTGTTGTCTGTTTCTGGGGGCATTTTCCCCCACCGTGCCTCTTTCTTAATGAATAGAGATGTTATTCATTTTGTTCTCTGGTTAGGTTCATGTAAGATGTCAGCAAACTTTTTTGTGTGTGGCAGTCTTGGGGTAGAACTCAGGACCTGAGTACTGTCCCTGAACTTTTTTGTTCTAGGCTAGTACTCTACCACTTGAGCCATACCCCCACTTCTGGATTATTGGTGGTTAATTGAAGATAAGATTCTCATGGACTTTTTTGTCAATGCTAGCTTTGAACCATGATCCTCACGTTTCAGCCACCTGAGTAACTAGGATTATATGCATGAACCATCAGTGTCCAGGTGTCAGCAGACATTTTTAAGGGGGAATGAACAAATAGGTAGTATTTCATTTTCACCTGTCTGTAGGTGTTTAATATTGGTCTGATTTTTTTTTGCTTAGCTTTTCCTTGGGTGGAGTTAAAAGTTTCTGCTTTTCAACAAAGGATATTAATGTCTACTGAAGGAATAAGAGCTATATCTTAGAGAGACCATCCATATTCTTTTTGAATAAATGCTTATCTATGACAATCTGGATATGCATATTTCCTGGCAGGTTTTAGAAGCTCAGAATCTTCAGCATTTCAGCTTACCACAGACTCTAAATTATTTCATTCAGGTCTCCTGTTTCTAGGATTTCTGAAATTTTGAATTCTCTCCTTTCTTAGAAATTAAAAAATAGGTAATTCTGTTATGCATTTCCTTTGATTTTACTGGGACTTTAGAGTGGTCTTCGATAAATAAATGGGTGAATAAACAAACTTTCTGTGATCTAACAACATACTTCTGGTGATAAGCTGAAAGTATTACATTCATTTTTCCTAATGATCTCATTCTTCTCTGTTCAAATTGTTGTCAGTCACTGATCAATGTTGCATATAAATTGAGGTCTCAAAAGCAAAATAATCCATAGCCTTCAAAATGGTTAGAGTCCCGTAATTATGAAGAACAACTACCTTCAAAGACCTCTTGTTATTAGAGAAGTGCCTTATAAACTCACTGAGGGAATCTTTGGAGTGAATTTTGTAAGTTTCCTAAGGGCATGATCATGTTCATACAATTCTGAGCACTTTCTGAGTGTTTTGTTATGTTGGCTTTTTGTCTTTCTTCTCTCAATGTCAAGTCTTAACATGTAAGTACTCAGTAGTACAGTTAATCAGGAGTGCAGCAGACTTGGTTTACAAAGAGGTGACTCCCAGTCACTTGTTTGTACAACTTCCTTCTCATTGGACCCTCTATGGGCTCTTATTAAGACCTTCAATATTGGGAAAAGGGAGGAGGACTGAAAGGGGATAGGCTTGACTCAATTGTCAATAGGTGAGGACTGTTTATTGAGGAACACCAAGGGGCACAGACCTTCCTACAGTTTGGAGGTTGTGGGTAGGAGCTGGGCTTTTCATCTGAGCAAGGAGGCAGAGATGAATGAAAGGGCCTAGTCTAGTGAATTGTGCCTTTCAAATGAGCTCACGTGGGATGTTCACAGCTGGGTTCAGGCACATCAAACAAACATACCTGGGAATTTGTCTGGCATCTGTATGGACCAGGGACAATAGGGTGGGAGTCAATCCTTCAATCTACATCTGATACTGTTGCCTTTGGTAGTCCTGTGACAGAACACCTTTTGACACCTGAATTCTTTCCTGTTCTCACATTTTCTGTCTTATTGCTTAAAGACAAGCTATAAAATACTATTTCCTACTCCTGTGATTATTGAGCTTATGAATTGTCAATGAGCCCTTATACACACGGGATGAAGTAAATTTCTTCCCTGGGGCTTCTGGGCCCTGTTTGGCTAAGGTTAGCCTTTACACACACACACACACACACACACACACACACACACACACACACACACACACACACTCACACACACACACACGCACACACATGCACACATCTTCAGACTCTCATTGTTTCTAGGCTTTCTCCACGGTATTCATTGTCCCAATCAGAATTACTTAAATACTGAAAATTGGACCCTATTAATAATTATTCTGGGACAATGGCACAAGTTGGTTGGACTCAGAGAACAGGAACACATGATCATTTTAGGTATATATTACTCTTGTTCTCTTTTCCCCTTGATCTCCATTCTTTTCTACTTAGTTCAGCTCAAGACTCTCTTGTCTTTAGTGGCTTATTGCTAGGAAGCTTCTCTGAATGAAGTCTGAGTTTACTAGGTCAAAATGATGAGGCTCCATGTCAGAAGCCATTTTGTTCTTCAGCTCAGTGTTTAACTACTGGGGTAACATTTTGGAGTGTGGGTTCTATAGCAGGCTGTGTCCTGGCTATTAGTAGCAAGAACTAGACCACAGAGGGCCCAATGTCACTAAATTGTCTGTGTTTGTTGTACATATATGTCTTATATTTGCCATTTTTTTTTGCTTTTCAAGTCCCCTATTCTTAGAGAAGATCAACATTTTAAAGCAGTACCTATTTAAGATAAAAGCCATTTTATTAATGTTAATGATTAGCATATCTAATCACTTAGCTACCTTCTTATATCTTTTACAAAAATTGTTGAAGCTTCACACCTCTTGTTTAAACTTCTGTAAAGAGATTAAAGGGTCAATATTAATACCATAAGAAGTACTTGATAAGCTATAAAATAGTATCCATGTGTTAGTCCTTATGTTCTGTTTCAAATAGTGAAATTTAATTATTGACCAATAATGCTATATATCAAGTTGTATAACACTCTCAAAGAAGCTCAGCACTTATATAAGGAATCTACTCTCAAAAATGGATTTTTAAATTCTTTGTTTTGTATTTCTAGAGCTATGTTTTCATTGCTTATACCAATACCAGTTAGATATGTTGTATGGTCATTCTTTTAATTCATGGTTTTGCGTTTTGCTCTTTGGAAAGTGTTTGATGATAAAGATACACTTTAATTTTAACATCAACAAACCTGTGCCTGTTTCATTTTCTACACAATTGAAATGTCAGGTAAGTGCTTTTCAGTTTTCCTTGGAATCAGAGTTCAGGAAGGGATCATTTAGATTCTTGCCTGGCGAAAATATCAGCAGTGGCAGTGGGCAGTGTTCCTAATCATGGCTACCATGGCAGATGTGGGTGGCAGCTCCAGCTGAGGTGTCTGCCCCTGGCACTGTGCCATCGGTGGCTTCTTGACACCAGTTCTGCAGATATGGAGACTCATTCTTGGTGTTGTGCCTCTTCTGCACCAAGAATATTCTTGGTGTGTTCTCTGGCGTTCCTGGATGTTTAGAGATGTTTGCATACATATTATAAAAAAAATTTAGCCTAGCAGAAGTAGAGAAAAATTATATAAGGAATCTTTACCTTTCAGCAGGCACACTTAAAAATAGTGCAAATTTTATTGTTTTCTTTCTTTACTGTTGCTATTAAAGAATTTAACAGTATTTTCACTTCAGTATAAGTCTCCAAGAAATAAAGACGTTTTCTTGTATAACTTTACTATTCTTCATCTTTTCTATTAAGTTAATAGCAGTTCTTTAATATTGTCATTTAAGCCTGTATTTCCTCGATTTTCTAAAAAAAAAAAAAAAAGAACCAAGCCTCTGCCTTTTTGTGTGTGTGATATTGGTGACAGAACTCAGGGACTTGTGCTCCTAGTGTTCCTCCACTTGAGTAATTCCTCCAAATGTGCTCAATTCTCAGCTGAGGTCTTGCAAGCATTTCTGCCTAGGCTGGTCCCAAACATGTGGTTTGCACAGGAAGTAGAAATAGCCATGAGGAAAGACACATGTGGATGTGTAGTTGTGTATATAGCTATTGAAGGTAAAATATTCTTTTTTTTTTAATTGTATTTTATTTTATTTGAGAACATACTGTACAGGGGGGCTACAATTACATGGGCAGGATAATGCATACATTTCTTACCAAGCATTGCAGCCTCCTCCTTTGTTTACCCTTCACTTCCCTTCCCAGCCTCCCACCTCCCCCCACCCAATTTTACCCCCCTACACCCACCCAATTATACCCTCCTCCCCCCCCACACCGACATTGTAAAGCTGGTTTTGAAATGACATTTTGTACTTCTCATTGTTGCAACAGGTCCACCTGAATCCTTAAACGACTTGTTTGTCCCCATCTCCTCCACATGTTATACTGACATCAAATATAGTGAAAGCGGGGGTTACACTGTGGGGGAGGGACATACAAAGCAAAAAAGAAATAATCTTATAAATGCGTTAGAAACACATGCATGAAAGAAATGAAAATATTAAAATACATATTTAAGGGTTCATTTTCCAAACATCACATTATCTGACCTTTTCCGCTTGACTCATACCTATACTAGATATTGCAAATAAGGGAAACCATGGGACCTATGTTTCTTTGGGCCAGGCTTACTTCACTTAATATAATTTTTTCCAAACCTTTCCATTTCCTAACAAATGGGGAAATGTCATTCTTTCTGATGGAGGCATAGAATTCCATTGTGTATACATACCACATTTTCTTGATCCATTCATCTACTGAGGGGCATCTGGGTTGGTTCCATATCTTAGCTATGGTAAATAATGCTGCAATAAACATAGTTGTGCTGGTAGCTTTAGTGTGGTCTTGTTTGTAAACATTTGGGTAAATGCCCAAAAGTGGGATTGCTGGATCATAGGGGAGATCTATGTGAAGTCTTCTGAGGAACCTCCATACTGCTTTCCAAAGTGGTTGAACGAGTTTACATTCCCACCAACAATGAAGTAAGGTTCCTTTCTGTCCACATCCCCTCCAGCATCTGTTGTTGTTAGAGTTCTTGATTTTTGCTGTTCTAACTGGAGTGAGGTGATATCTCAATGTTGTTTTGATTTGCATTTTTTTATGGCTAGGGATGTTGAACATTTCTTCATGTGTCTATTGGCCATCCTTGTTTCTTCTTCAGAGAAGCTTCTCTTTAAGTCTTTCGCCCACTTATTTATTGGGCAGTTGATTCTTTGAGGATTTGTTGTTGGGTGGTTTAAGTTTTTGAGTTCCAAGTATATTTTGGATATGAGACCCTTGTCCGTTGTATGGCTAGTAAAGATCTTCTCCCAATCGGTGGGCTTTCTATTGATCATGCCAGCTATGTCATTTGCCCTGCAGAAGCTCTGCAATCTTATGCAATCCCATTTGTCCAACCTTTCTTTGATTTGTTGTGCTTCCGGGTCTCTATTCAGAAAATTTCGACCTGAGCCAAGGAGACCTAGGGTTTCTCCTATTCCATCCTGTAATGTTTTCAGAGTGTCTGCTTTGAGTTCAAGGTCTTTGATCCATTTGGAGTTGATTCTGGTGCAGGGTGATATATAAGGATCTAGCTTTAGTTTTCTACATGTAGTTAACCAATTTTGCCAGCATCATTTACTGAAGAGGCTGTCTTCCTTCCATTCAACTGTTTTAGCTTCCTTATCGAAGATTAGATGGCTATAGGTCTGTAGGTTCATTTCTGGGTTTTCAATTCTATTCCATTGGTCCTGAGGTCTGTTCTTATGCCAATACCAAGCTGTTTTGATTACTATGGCTTTATAGTAGAGTTTGAAATTTGGTATTGATATTCCTCCAGCAGTATTCTTTCCGTTGAGGAGCGTTTTTGCTATTCGGGGACTTTTATTGTTCCATATGAATTTTTGGATTGCCTCCTCTATTTCCTTGAAGAATGAGGGTGGAATTTTGATAGGTATCGCGTTGAATTTGTAGATAGCCTTGGGAAGTATTGCCATTTTCACGATGTTAATCTTGCCAATCCAGGAGCATGGGAGGTTTTGCCATTTTTTAATTTCTGTGTTGATTTCCTTTTTCAAGATTTTAAAGTTTTCATCATAGAGGTCCTTCACTTCTTTGGTTAAGTTAATTCCTAGGTATTTTATTTTTTGTGGGGCTATTACAAATGGAGTTGCTTTCCTAATTTCAGCCACACTTTTCTCATTGTTGGCATATAGAAAAGCCATTGATTTTTGGGGGTTAATTTTATAACCTGCTACTTTGCCAAAGTTTTGAATCAGCTTGAGTAATTTGGGAGTGGAGTCTATGGGATTCTTTAAATACAAGATCATGTCATCTGCTAAGAGGGAGAGTTTTATTTCTTCTTTGCCTATTTGGATCCCCTTTATGTCTGCATCTTGTCTTATTGCTGTAGCTAGGCATTCTAATACTAGATTGAAGAGAAGTGGAGAGAGTGGGCATCCTTGTCTTGTTCCTGAGTTAAGAGGAAATGGCTTTAGTTTTTCACCATTGAGTATAATGCTGGCTGTAGGTTTGTCATATACAGCCTTTATTGTATTGAGGAATGTTCCATGGATTCCTAATTTTTCCAGAACCTTCATCATAAAGGGGTGTTGGATCTTGTCAAATGCTTTTTCTGCATCTATTGAGATAACCACGTGGTTCTTATTCTTGCTCCTGTTGATGTGATGAATAATATTAATTGATTTGCGTATATTGAACCAGCTTTGCATCCCTGAAATGAATCCTGTTTGATCATGGTGTATGATTTTTTGGATGAATTGTTGAAGTCGATTGGCCAAAATTTTGTTGAGAAGTTTTGCATCAATGTTCATCAAAGAAATGGGTCTATAGTTCTCTTTCTTTGATGAGTCCCTGCCTGGTTTTGGGATGAGGGTTATGATGGCTTCACAGAATGTGTTCGGTAGTGAGCTTTCTCTTTCAATTTCATTGAAGAGTTGGAGGAGTATTGGTGTGAGCTCTGCTTTGAAGGCCTTGTAAAATTCTGCTGTAAAACCATCTGGTCCTGGACTTTTCTTAGCTGGGAGGTCTCTTATTGCTGTTTCTATTTCATTGCTTGATATGGGCCTGTTAAGCTGGTTTAACTCATCTTGGTTTAGTTTTGGCATGTCAATATTTGCTAGGAAAAGGTCCATTTCTGTCAAGTTCTCAAACTTATTAGCATAAAGTTTTGAGAAGTATTCCCTAATAATGTTCTGAATCTTGGTTGTTTCCGTGGTGATGTTTCCATTCTCATCTCTGAGTTTATTAATTTTAGTGTGTTCTCTCCTTTGTTTTATAAGGTTTGCTAAGGGTCTGTCAATTTTGTTAAGTTTTTCGAAGAACCAACTCTTTGTTTTGTTGATTCTTTCTATAGTTTTTTGGATTCTAATTCATTTAATTCTGATTTAATTTTGATTATTTCTTTCCGTCTACTGGATTGGGGTTTATCTTGCTGCTCTTATTCAAGGAGGTTTAGATGTGTCATTAAATTGTTAGTTTCAGATCTCTCCAATTTGTTGATGTAGGAGCTCAGAGCTATAAACTTGCCTCTGAGTACTGCCTTTGCTGTGTCCCAGAGGAGCTGGTAATTTGTGTGTTCATTTTTGTTGAAAAGCATGAACATTTGAATTTCCTTTCTAATCTCTTCCATGACCCACTCATGATTCAGCAGTGTGTTGTTCAGCCTCCATGTGATACCAGACTTTCTTTGGTGGCTTTTGGTGTTGAGATCTAATTTTATTCCCTTGTGGTCAGAGAGAATGCAAGGTATAACTTCAATGTTTCTGAATTTAGACAAGTTTGCTTGGTGGCCTAAAATGTGGTCTATTTTAGAAAACGTTCCATGTGCTGCTGAGAAGAACGTGTATTCTGTTGCTGCTGGGTGAAATGTTCGGTAAATGTCTGTTAAGTCTAGTTGATCTATGCAGCTGTTTAGATCTGCGGTTTTTCTGTTGAGTTTTTGCCGAGTTGATCTATCTAGTGGGGAGAGTGGTGTGTTAAAATCCCCAACAATTAATGTCTTTGGATCTATATGGGATTTGAGGGAAAGTAGTGTTTCTTTGATAAATTTGGGTGCTCCATTGTTTGGCGAATAGATATTTAGAATTGTAATATCCTCCTGAAGGAGAGATCCTTTAATTAGTATGTAGCGACCTTCTTTATCTCTTCTCACGAATTTTAGTTTGAAGTCTATTTTATCTGATATTAGGATTGCAACTCCCGCCTGTTTATGAGGGCCGTTTGCTTGGTAGATTTTGTTCCAGCCTTTAACTTTGAAAATATGTTTGTTTTTACGGGCAAGATGTGACTCCTGCAGGCAGCAGATAGAGGGGTCTTGTTTTTTAATCCAACTAGACAGTCTATATCGCTTAATTGGAGAGTTCAGTCCGTTAACGTTAAGAGATAGGACTGAAAGGTATTTGGGGGTTCCTGCCATGTTATCCACCTTCTTGGGGGCTGTGAAAACTGGGTTCTTCCTAAGGTTCTTGGATTCTCAGTTTGGGTGCAGTTTCTTGGCCTTTGTTGCGTTCTTGTTAGTTTTCTATGTGTAGGACATCTTTAAGAATCTTTTGTAGGACTGGTTTGGTGGAGATGTATTGTTTCAATTTTTCTTTGCTATGGAAGGTTTTTATTTGGCCTTCAGTTATGAAGGAGAGTTTAGCTGGGTACAGTATTCTTGGTTGATAGTTGTTTGTTTTTCGGGCATGGCATACGTCATTCCAGGCTCTTCTTGCTTTGATTGTCTCTGCTGAGAAATTTGAGGTAATTCTAATTGGTTTCCCTTTATAGGTGATTAACCTTTTCTCCTTGACAGCATTAAGGATCTTTTCCTTGGTCTGGGTTGATCCTGTGTGGATTATAATGTGACGGTGGGATGTCCTATTCTGGTCTGGTCTATTTGGGGTTCTAAAAGCTTCTTCTATCTGAATAGGCCTATCTTTTTGTATGTTTGGGAAGTTCTCTGCTAGGATCCTGTTAAACAAATTTCCTAGACCATTAACTTCTGTTTCTAGGTGCTCCTCTACACCCATTATCCTTAGATTGGGCCTTCTGATGGTGTCTTCCAGGTGTTGGATAGACCTATCATATTTCTTGGACTTGTCTTGGATGGTTGTATGTTCTTTCTCTATAATATCTAGGCTGTCTTCAATCCCTGAGATTCGATCTTCTGCATGGTCTAACCTGCTGTCAAGACTCTCTACTTTGTTTTTTATCTCTTTTCCTTCTAATTGGTCAGCTTTGATGGCTTCAAGTTCTTTGTTGAAGCTCTGTTTTAGGTCTTGTATGATTTTCTTTACTTCCTTAATTTGGTGTTCAGTGTTTGTTCTCAAATCACTTAGTTGATTGGTTATGGTTTCTTTGGACTCCCATTCCTTCTGTTGGGTTCCATTCAGCATTCCCTTTGTGGTCTCCCTGACTTCCTTCAGCTCTTTGTTAATGGATTCCATGAATGTCTTTAGTGATCTTTATGTATTCTCTACCTGGTCTCTTAATTCGTGAATTACTCTTTGATTAGTTTCCTCCCTTCTGTGGGATTCCTGCAGTTCTCTTTGAGTGTTCTCTGCCTGCTCACGCCATTCCTCCCTTTCTCTTTGAGTATTCTCAAGTTGTTCACGCAAATCCTGTATCAGTTTTTGAGAAGCTTCCTCACGCTTATGATATTCCTGTATAAACTTCTGGGATGCCTCCTCTCTCTCCCTATCACGCTCATACAGAGTCCTTTGTACATTGCCAAACTTCTCATTTATCATGTTTGCTATTAGTGTTTGTAGAGCTATTTGGGAACTCTCCTCTGGATTATTCTTTATCTGTTCTAATCCCTGATTATCAAGGTTGAGAATTGAGATACCGGAATTTGCCATTTTTCTTGTGTTTTTCCGGCTTACTCGGCCCATTTAAGATAAAGATTGCACCAGTTTTGTGCTAGAACACTATCTTAAGACAACCATCAACCAAAGTTTGCATTTGTACAGTCAATAGTCTACAGATACAATCTAGTTCAACAGATACATCTATTCAACATCAAACGACTATATGTTAAAGGACTTCGAACCGCAGAAAAGAATTTGGAAAACCAGAAATTATTAGGATTAGGGAGAGATGTGGGTAAAAAATAGGAATAGATTGGTGTGGGGAGGCACAGGGAGAGTTAACTATGTCCTAATCACAGTGCAGGAAATGAGTTTGGTAGGATGCAAGTAGAGAGATAGAGAAAAAGAAGAGATGGAAAGGGGAATAAAGAGAGACCAGAAAAAGAATAGAAACGTAAAAATTAATGTTATTATAGAGCTTAAAAGACCGTCTATTTAGAGAGGAATGTGAATATATTCAGAGAAGGGGAGGGACATAGAGGAGTTGTGAAAAGCTTTAAGGATGGGAACGGGAGAAGAAAAGATCAGAAGTTCAGTAGAGCTAGATAAAAAACAAAAAGATAATTAAGAAAGAAAGAAAAAGAGAAAGAAGACAAGAAAAGAAAGGAAAACTCTTATTCACGTATTCCTAAAATAAAAATTATAAGATGAGAAAAAAAAAAGGTTACTGGAAAACAATTATTTTTTCAGAAGAGGCAAAAATTAAAGATTAATAAAAGTTTTAGAAGGGAAAAAAATTTATATATATATATATATATATATATATATATATATATATATATATATATATATATATGGTGACAAAAAACAAAAAACAAGCAAAAAAAAGAAAAGAAGAAGAAGAAGAAAAAAAGAAAAAAAAGAAAAAGAAAAAAAAAAGAAAAAAAAAGAAATAAAAGTCTTTTGATTTTTTTTTTGGGGGGGGGGGGAGGAGTGGGAAGAATCCTGTATCTCCCTTTTGTCTGCAACCAGTCTCTTGTTGGAGTCTCTGGTCAGCTTGAGGAACTGTGGCTTGATTGGTTTCTTAAGTCGGTTGGTTGGAAGAGGCAGAAAAATGCTCTGCTTTACCCAAGGTTTTGAGATTCCCCTCCCAGGTTAGTTTTCTGGGAGGGTGGTCTGCTTTGAGAGTCACAAAAGAGGGGGATGTGGTGATGAGGCTAGGTTCTGGGTAGAGTTGAGGCCTTTCAATAAACAGTAGCTTTTCCCTGGGGCTATTTTGTGATAAAGCTCACAGCGCCCAGCCTGGAGCCATTCTCAGGGTTTCGGTTTTTCAATTGATTGTTGAGGCTGCTAGAGGGAGGGGCAGCCTCTGGCTCTGGTTACCCAGTGAAGCAAGGCACTCCGATGGCTGGCGCCTGAGCTGGGTGACTTTTCCCTGGATGGAGCTGAGTCTGGCAGGTCACTTCGCCGTTAAGTTCTTGTGACCTGCTAAACGACTCATTTTATTCCAAGGCCTGAGCTGGAGCTAGCAGCTCCTCCGAGCTTTGTCGGTATCCAAGATGGAGATCACCGGTGCTGGGGGGGGAGGGGTGGCCTTCCCTCCTCTGCTCCCTGAGGAGTGAGGATGTCGGGCTTGTACTCACGCCGAGTCTTGGATCCTGGGTCGTCTCTGGTCTGCAAACAGCAGGATGAAGATGTTCGCTCCTTGTCGGTTCTTGTTGGTGTTGAGTAGAATCCGCTCGTCAGCTGCGTCTGGCTTCTTCGTCCCCGACTCTCTGTGTCTCAGGTATGTCTCCGCGGCGGTGGTCGCCGCTGCCGCGGCCCCGCCGCCGGAGCGGCAGCTGCTGCGTTTCCTTGGCTTCCCCTCTCTTGTCTAACTCTCTGTCCTGTGCTGACACACTTGGTGTGATTCTCTGGCTTAGGACTGTTCACTGGAACTCTAAAACTCCTTTCTATGCGAGAGCTTGTTCAGATTCCAGCTTCTCCTCCGCCATCTTCCCGGAACCACAGAAGGTAAAATATTCTTACACAGAGGCATCCCCTCTAAAGTCTAGTCACCCAATGTAGACTTGTACATGGTATTTGTAAGCAAGTTTGGATGGGGATAGAGATAGTGGTATGGAATAAATTTCTAGGAAGAAATAATTCTGCAAAGGGCATGTTCAGGTAAGTGAACAACCTAAGAAAATTAGAGATTTGTGACAGTTTCTCAGCAATTGCAGGCTGTGAAGGAAATGGCCCAGCAAGGTAAGTGTGCTTACAGAAGCTATAGGCCAAGGTACTTTGAACAATGACTGGTTTGGTTTGTCACCAGAATGTTCCTGCAGGGGTAAGAGTACTGGCTTATTTCAGATTGCTCAGCCTCAGGTCATCCATGCTAGTCTCCTTGCCATCAGTATACTAGTTTCATTGTGTGCCATAAGAAAAACACTTTCTTTGATGCTTATCATGATCAGGACAATTGTGAGGGCCATAAGGTTTCAGACTATGACAATAAATGTATTCATTCATTCATTCATTTTTGATGTTTCAGTGTTGTTCTGCCATAGGTCTTGCTGTGCAAGCCACAGTTGAGTCATACCTCAAGACTTCCTACCAACAAATGAATGAAAGTATTACAGGTATGTATCCATCTGTTTATTTCAATGAGATCTTCTATGTTGTATGGTTTCCAACCTTGAATTGATTATTCAAAGAAATCGCCAAGACTGTATACTAAAAGAAAAAAAATTCTTTGGATGCTTGTATATGAGAGCAACAGTCAGCAGCTATGTTAAAGAGCCTTGTGTCCTGAGATGGGTTGCATAGTGTGTATGCCTTTTAAGTTATGCCTGTGTGTCCCAGTTTGTATGTCCTGAGGTTTGAACTGAGGTCCAAGGTGCTGTCCTGAATTTTCTTTTCAAGACTAGTTCTCCATCACTATAATCTTGCATTTGAAAATTAATGTTTTTTTGTCATGGGGCTTGAACTCTGGGTTGACGTCCCTCAGTTCTTCAGCTCAAAATTAATATTCTGTCCCTTGAGCCATAGCATCTGTTTTCTGGTGGTTTAATGGAGATAAGAGTTTCACGGACTTTCCTGCATAGACTGGCTTTGAACCATGATCCTCAGTTCTTAGCCTTCTGAATAGCTAGGATTACAGGCATGAGCCACTGGCATCCAGCTGGAAATTACTGGGTTTTTTAAACATAACAAATATTATTGACAAATAAACAATTGTGGCCTCATCAGAAGGAAGTCCAGTTGCTTTCCACCATTGTCCCATTCCTATAATCTTACCTCGGAAAGATGAGAACTGGAGAATCATGGTTTGAAGAAACTCCTAAAAACAAGTCCACAAAACTCCATCTGTAGTTAACTAATCAAAGTACAGAATGGAGGCCTGATTCAGTTGGAAGAGTGTCAGCTTTGAGCAAGCAAATAAATCCTAAAAATCATGAGTTCATGTTCTTAGTTTAAGTGGTTGCAAAATATGTAGATGACATCCAGGCATACAGTCAAATAAATAGAAGATGATAGATCACATTTTCTTGTTGCAAGTTGATCCCACAAGGTAAAACAGCTCATAATACTGGATAAAATATAACTTTTAAATTATTAATTGGATTTGAAATTATACCCAATGCATACAATTCTTGCAGCTCCAAAAATAGCTCTTTGCACCCCCACAAATACGTTTTTGAAATCAGAGCCTTGCCCTTTCTTGCCTTTGCTTTCTCATCTAGCCAAGCTCTCTCTCTCTCTCTCTCACTCTCTCTCTCTCTCTCTCTCTCTCTCTCTCTCTCTCTCTCTCTCTCTCTCTCTCTCTCTCTCTCTCTCTCTCTCTCTCTCTCTCTCTCTCTCTCTCTCTCTCTCTCTCTGTCTCTCCTATAACTCTCATTCCATAAGATTCAATTCCCTTGTCTTCCAAAAAATTCAGCAATTTTAATTGTTCTGTTTCCATACATGAAAATAAGTTACATCAAGACTTAAAACCTTTAGCTTTGGGATATACCACTTGGGTTAGCTGGTGGCATACTCATCATTAGACATTTCCAGTCCTAAGAATGGTTGTTACATCTATTGGGGAAGCAGAGGAGGAGCACTGGAGGGCTGCTTAAGCATCTTGAAGACCAAAGAGTACCAGATGTTTAAAGGAAGCCTTGGTTCTCCATCAAGTACCAGAAGAGGAGTGCAGAAAAGTTCTGGTAACTGTTGATTTTGCTATTAACTTTCACAGAAACCGTACTCCAATTTTGATTCAGGTGACCACCCACAAATACACCATTGGTGTATTTTCCAGGCATGAAGTATAAATCCAGCAAAGCATGAAATCCCTTGTAATGACTAATTTAACAAGAGCCCATGACTTTTTGAGAAGATTGGACCTGGGGCCTAAACCCAGGACATAGAGCGAAGGGAAAGGAAAGGCACTGGGCAGAGTAGAGTGACTGTGGCATCCCAAAATGGTTGATTAAAAGTAACAGCAATTATTGTGCATTTCAGTCTAGTCTACATAGGTGGGTTTCAATACTGTAGCTGGATCCACTTACAAGGAATGGGACAATGGTTGGAGGCAAAGCGGCTTCTTCATTATATTTGTCAAGAATAGTTTTGCCATTTTTTTAAAGCAGTAATTTTCAGCTGGGTGCTAGTGGCTCATGCCTGTAATCCTAGCTACTCAGGAGGCTGAGAACTGAGGATCATGGTTCAAAGCCAGTCTGGGCAGGAAAGACCATGAGATTTTTAAGACTTTTTATGTATCTAATCAAGCCTATTTCCCATTTCACCCTGACAAAAGCAATGTGAAATGTGTAAAAAATATCAGTTTCAAACAAAAATCAATCGAGCAAGATACATTTGCAGTTTGAAAAGTTACAAGAAAAGTAGTGCCTTGTGGTAAAGTTTCTTACTCAACAATTTCAAATGTCTCAGTGTCTGTGTATAAAGAGATTATGGCAAGGCACGAGTGGCTCATGTCTTTAATCTTAACTATGAAGGAGGCTTCAGCTGAAGGGTAGTGCTCTACCATTTGAGCCATAGCGCCACTTCTGGTTTTCTGGTAGTTCATTGGAGATAAGTGTCTCACAGACTTTCCTGCCTGGGCTGGATTTGAACCACATCCCTTAGATCTCAGCCTCCTGAGTAGCTAGGATTACAGACAACACCTGGCTAAAAGTACAATTTATTAAACATTGTCTATATTATTTTTTGTTGATTATGACATCAGTGGCAAAACATATAGTAATAAAAGTGGCAACTCTTGGGTCTGGGAAGGTGGCTCAGTGGTAGAGTGCTTGCCTTGCATGCATGAGGCCCTGGGATCGATTCCTCAGCACCAAATAAGCAAAAAGAAAAAAGCTGGAATTGGCACTATGGCTGTAGTGGTAGAGCGCTAGCTTTGAGCTGAAGAGCTGAGGGACAACGCCCAGGCCCAGAGTTCAGGCCCCACGACTGGACCCCCCCCCAAAAAAAGTGGCAATTCTGCAAAAATCATAACAACCTACTAATATATGATCCTCCATTAACAATTATGATAGAAATAGGTCAGAGAGAACTAGATGATTTAAAAGGTCCTTTTTTTAATTCTAAAATCATATGATTTAATCAATGATTCATATTAAATACTTATGTGGTAAGCACTGTGAAAGATACAAACCAAATGTTACTGAACTACTGAGTCAAGGAATTAAATTCTACAGAAGGTATATAGGTTCAATTTTATAAGAGTACCTCACAAAATCCAGTTAAACTGCTTACTATATCAGACTGTGGTCTATATATCTATCAAATAAAGAAAAGACAAAAGGCTGTGTGAAAGTAGTTCATGCCTATAATCCTAGCTACCCAGGAAGCTGAGATCTATAGATCATCTTTTGAAACCAGTCTAGGCAAGAAAGCCCAAGAGTTTCTTATTTCCAATTAACTACCAAAAAAGCCAGTAGTGGGGTTGTGGCTCAAGTTGTAGACTACTAACCTTGAGCAAAATGTCTCAGGGACAGTGCCTAACCCTAAATTCAAGCCCTAGGGTCAAAATCAAACAAGGAAAGAAAAGACAAAGGGACTTCTGAAAGACACATCAGAAATTACTACTAGCTGCTATTAATATGTATGTGGCAGAAACTACATTCTTTCTTCACAAATAAAGAACCAGTGAGTGGGGCTGGGAAGGTGGCTCAGTAGTAGAGTGCTTGCTTTGCATGCATGAGGCCCTGGGTTTGATTTCTCAGCACCACATAAGCAGAAATAGTTGGAAGTGGGGCTGTGGCTCAAGTGGTAGAGCACTAGCCTTGAGCAGAAGAGCTGAGGGACAGTGCCAGTTCAGGCCCCACAACCAACAAAAACAAACAAATAAATAATGAGGTTTGGGGGTATGGATAAATGACAGAGCATAGTATACACAAGATCCTGAGTTCAATATTCACCACAAGTGCAAAAACTGGAGAAGGAGAAAGAAAAAACCATATGACATAGTAATTTACAAATGTCCATTACCATGTAAGAAGAGAAACAGCCAGGCCCCAGTGGCTCACACCTGTAATCCTAGCTAAGGATCATGGTTCAAAGCCAGCAGGGGCAGAAACTTCCCTGAGACACTTGTCTCCAATTAACCACTCAAGAAAACAGAAGTGTTGCTGTGACTCAGAGGTAGAGTGCTAGCCTTGAGAAAAAAAAATGCTCAGGGAGAGCACCCAGGCCCTGAGTTCATGCCCCGCAATAGACAAAAATTTAAAAAGAAAAAAAATCACATTATTTATAAATTTAAGGTAACTCTAATATTTTGTTCCAGCTTCATTCCATTACTCCCTGTCCATTCGCTCACCTCTCATAATACTAAAGTAGTTAGCACTGGATCTTCTTTGGTATTAGTTTTTTTCCTTGTTTGCTTGAAATCCATCCAAATCGTTTTCATTTTCTCTACACAGTCATTCTCCCTTTTTTTTCAGGTTGTAAATAATTCTAAATAGTTGCTCCTTCTCAATTCCTTGATCTCTTCAAATAATTCTTGCTTTGTAGGTTACTTTAATGTCCACTGTGTTTCTTTGGATCTTTATATCAATAAGCTCTACTGATGTCTCAATGAAGTTCATTGATTCAGCTTCCATTTTTGTGATCGAACTTCAATAATAATACTCACATCTTGGAATCAGAAATGGTCTCAAGATGGGTTTCTGACATTGGGGGCCTAATTTAGGTAAGTCTAACTATAGTGAAGATCCTGCAGCAAGTAATCCACTAGTAATCCACAATATACAGCAGGACCACAGATAATTAAATTATCATGCAAAGCTGTTTGAGATGAAGTGCCATTTGAAACCAAAAAGTTAGAGAATGAAGTAGAAAAGCAACTCACCATTATTGCATTATCTTTGCCAAAAAACTAAATATTACTAAACAATTTGCAAAAACAATCTCAGGGATTCAGGAACACAGCTCAAGACAGACAAAAAGTCAGGTCCTAGTAACTTAAATCTATAGTCCTAGCTACTCAGGAGGCTGAACCTTGAAGGAAAAGTCTTCAATTAACCGGCAAAAAGCCAGAATTAAAGGTGAGGCTTAAGTAGTAGAGTGTCCAGCTATGAGCAAGCAAGCCAAAGAAGAGTGAGAAGCTCTAATTTCAAGCCTCAGTACTAGAAGATACTCAGAAAACTCAGAGAATTTCCATGGTGGCTTTTAAAGAATCTCTTATATCCTGTAGCCCTAGAACATACAAGTTCAAGAACCAGACTCTAATTATGCTGAACACTGAATTATATTTAATGGTGAGTATAACCAAGTTTCTCCTAAAAAGTTTCAATTTGGAGATAATTAGGAAATAAAGGACCTTGGTTGAGAGCTTTCAGAATTACGTAAACCTAAAAATTGTGAACCCCAAGTATCTCCAAAATAATTTTTACCCATCCTTCCTCTTTGAAGTAACTAGCCTTCTACTGCTCAAAGATTTATTCATGACTACAAGAAGCAGCTGACTTATGAGTATTTCCAAAATCCACCTGCACTGCTGCCATTAAAAACTTACTCAAGGGCTAGGAAGTTGGCTCAGTGGTAGAGCACTTGCTTTGCATGCCTGAGGCCCTGGGTTCGATTCCTCAGCACCACATAAGCAAAAAAAAAAAAAGATAAAAAGAAAAAAAGAAAAAAACCTGGAAGTGGCTCTGTGACTCAAGTGGTAGAGTGCTACCCTTGAGCTGAAGAGCTGAGGGACAGTGCCCAAGCCCAGAGTTCAGGCCCCACGACCGGACCCCCCAAAAAAACTTACTCAAATCTCAGTTTCTATAGGAGAAATGCACAGCTGACACTAGAGATAACAACATATATAACAAAAGATTTGCATGCTTTTTTTTTTTTTTTGGTAATGGAGATTGAAGTCCGGGCTTCATCACTATCCCTCAGCTCTTCAGCTCAAGGATAACGCTCTACCACTTGAGCCACAGCACCACTTCTGATTTTCTAGTGGTTTGTTGGAGATAAGAGTCTCACGAACTTTCCTGCTTCAGCTGGCTTTGAACCTCAACCCTCAGATCTAGCCTGCTGAATAGCTAGATTACAGGAGTGAACCATCAGTGCCAGGCATGAGTACATTTCTTTTTTTTTCTGATTTTCTTAAATTTTATTTTATTTTATTTGAGAACATACTGTACAGAGAGGCTACAATTACATGGACAGGATAATGCATACATTTCTTACCAAGCATTGCAGCCTCCTCCTCTGTTTACCCTTCACCTCCCTTCCCAGCCTCCCCCCTACCCCCACCCAATTATACCCCCCCCACACCGACATTGTAAAGTTGCTTTTGACATGACATTTTGTATTTCTCATTGTTGCAACAGGTCCACCTGAATCCTTAAACGACTTGTTTGTCCCCATCTCCTCCACATGTTATACTGACATCAAATATAGTGAAAGCGGGGGTTACACTGTGAGGGAGGGACATACAAAGCAACAAAGAAATAATCTTATAAATGCGTTAGAAACACATCCATGAAAGAAATGAAAACATTAAAAAATATATTTAAGGGTTCATTTTCCTAACATCACATTATCTGACCTATTCTGCTTGACTCACACCTATACTAGATATTGCAAATAAGGGAAACCATGGGACCTATGCTTCTTTGGGCCTGGCTTACTTCACTTAATATAATTTTTTCCAAACCTTTCCATTTCCTAACAAATGGGGAAATGTCATTCTTTCTGATGGAGGCATAGAATTCCATTGTGTATATATACCACATTTTCTTGATCCATTCATCTACTGAGGGGCATCTGGGTTGGTTCCATATCTTAGCTATGGTAAATAATGCTGCAATAAACATAGTTGTGCTGGTAGCTTTAGTGTGGTCTTGTTTGTAAACATTTGGGTAAATGCCCAAAAGTGGGATTGCTGGATCATAGGGGAGATCTATGTGAAGTCTTTTGAGGAACCTCCATACTGCTTTCCAAAGTGGTTGAACAAGTTTACATTCTCACCAACAATGAAGTAAGGTTCCTTTCTGTCCACATCCCCTCCAGCATCTGTTGTTGTTAGAGTTCTTGATTTTTGCTGTTCTAACTGGAGTGAGGTGATATCTCAATGTTGTTTTGATTTGCATTTCTTTTATGGCTAGGGATGTTGAACATTTCTTCATGTGTCTATTGGCCATCCTTGTTTCTTCTTCAGAGAAGCTTCTCTTTAAGTCTTTCGCCCACTTATTTATTGGGCAGTTGTTTCTTTGAGGATTTGTTGTTGGGTGGTTTAATTTTTTGAGTTCCAAGTATATTTTAGATATGAGACCATGTCCGTTGTATGGCTAGTAAAGATCTTCTCCCAATCGGTGGGCTTTCTATTGATCTTGCTAGCTATGTCATTTGCCCTGCAGAAGCTCTGCAACCTTATGCAATCCCATTTGTCCAACCTTTCTTTGATTTGTTGTGCTTCTGGGTCTCTATTCAGAAAATTTCGGCCTGAGCCAAGGAGACCTAGGGTTTCTCCTATTCCATCCTGTAATGTTTTCACAGTGTCTGCTTTGACTTCAAGGTCTTTGATCCATTTGGAGTTGATTCTGGTGCAGGGTGATATATTAGGATCTAGCTTTAGTTTTCTACATGTAGTTAACCAATTTTGCCAGCATCATTTACTGAAGAGGCTGTCTTTCTTCCATTCTATTGTTTTAGCTTCCTTATCGAAGATTAGATGGCTATAGGTCTGTAGGTTCATTTCTGGGTTTTCAATTCTATTCCATTGGTCCTGAGGTCTGTTCTTATGCCAGTACCAAGCTGTTTTGATTACTATGGTTTTATAGTAGAGTTTGAAATTTGGTATTATTACTCCTCCAGCAGTGTTCTTTCTGTGGAGGAGCGTTTTTGCTATTCGGGGTCTTTTATTGTTCCATATACATTTTTGGATTGCCTCTTCTATTTCCTTGAAGAATGAGGGTGGAATTTTGATAGGTATGGCGTTGAATTTGTAGATAGCCTTGGGAAGTATTGCCATTTTCACGATGTTAATCTTGCCAATCCAGGAGCATGGGAGGTTTTGCCATTTTTTAAGTTCTGTGTTGATTTCCTTTTTCAAGATTTTAAAGTTTTCATCATAGAGGTCCTTCACTTCTTTGGTTAAGGTAATTCATAGGTATTTTATTTTTTGTGGGGCTATTACAAATGGAGTTGCTTTCCTAATTTCAGCCACACTTTTCTCATTGTTGGCATATAGAAAAGCCATTGTTTTTGGGGGGTTAATTTTATAACCTGCTACTTTGCCAAAGTTTTGAATCAGCTTGAGTAATTTGGGAGTGGAGTCTATGGGATTCTTTAAATACAAGATCATGTCATCTGCTAAGAGGGAGAGTTTTATTTCTTCTTTCCCTATTTGGATCCCCTTTATGTCTGCATCTTGTCTTATTGCTGTAGCTAGGCATTCTAATACTAGATTGAAGAGAAGTGGAGAGAGTGGGCATCCTTGTCTTGTTCCTGAGTTAAGAGGAAATGGCTTTAGTTTTTCACCATTGAGTATAATGCTGGCTGTAGGTTTGTCATATACAGCCTTTATTGTATTGAGGAATGTTCCATGGATTCCTAATTTTTCCAGAACCTTCATCATAAAGGGGTGTTGGAACTTGTCAAATGCTTTTTCTGCATCTATTGAGATAACCAAGTGGTTCTTATTCTTGCTCCTGTTGATGTGATGAATAATATTAATTGATTTGCGTATATTGAACCAGCTTTGCATCCCTGAAATGATTCCTGTTTGATCATGGTGTATGATTTTTTGGATGAATTGTTGAAGTCGATTGGCCAAAATTTTGTTGAGAAGTTTTGCATCAATGTTCATCAAAGAAATGGGTCTATAGTTCTCTTTCTTTGATGAGTCCCTGCCTGGTTTTGGGATGAGGGTTATGATGGCTTCATAGAATGTGTTCGGTAGTGAGCTTTCTCTTTCAATTTCATTGAAGAGTTGGAGGAGTATTGGTGTGAGCTCTGCTTTGAAGGCCTTGTAAAATTCTGCTGTAAAACCATCTGGTCCTGGACTTTTCTTAGCTGGGAGGTCTCTTATTGCTCTTTCTATTTCAATGCTTGATATGGGCCTGTTAAGCTGATATAACTCATCTTGGTTTAGTTTTGGCATGTCAATATTTGCTAGGAAAAGGTCCATTTCTGTCAAGTTCTCAAACTTATTAGCATAAAGTTTTGAGAAGTATTCCCTTATAATGTTCTGAATCTTGGTTGTTTCCGTGGTGATGTTTCCATTCTCATCTCTGAGTTTATTAATTTGGGTGGGTTCTCTCCTTTTTCTGATAAGGTTTGCTAAGGGTCTGTCAATTTTGTTAAGTTTTTCGAAGAACCAACTCTTTGTTTTGTTGATTCTTTCTATAGTTTTTTTGGATTCTAATTCATTTAATTCTGATTTAATTTTGATTATTTCTTTCCGTCTACTGGATTGGGGTTTATCTTGCTGCTCTTATTCAAGGAGGTTTAGATGTGTCATTAAATTGATAGTTTCAGATCTCTCCAATTTGTTGATGTAGGAGCTCAGAGCTATAAACTTGCCTCTGAGTACTGCCTTTGCTGTGTCGCAGAGGAGCTGGTAATTTGTGTGTTCATTTTTGTTGAATGGCATGAACATTTGAATTTCCTTTCTAATCTCTTCCATGACCCACTCATGATTCAGCAGTATGTTGTTCAGCCTCCATGTGATACCGGACTTTCTTTGGTGACTTTTGGTGTTGAGTTCTAATTTTATTCCCTTGTGGTCAGAGAGAATGCAAGGTATAACTTCAATGTTTCTGAATTTAGACAAGTTTGCTGTGTGGCCTAAAATGTGGTCTATTTTAGAAAACGTTCCATGTGCTGCTGAGAAGAACGTGTATTCTGATGCTGCTGGGTGAAATGTTCGGTAAATGTCTGTTAAGTCTAGTTGATCTATGCAGCTGTTTAGATCTGCGGTTTCTCTGTTGAGTTTTTGCCGAGTTGATCTATCTAGTGGGGAGAGTGGTGTGTTAAAATCCCCAACAATTAAAGTCTTTGGATCTGTATGGGATTTGAGGGAAAGTAGTGTTTCTTTGATAAATTTGGGTGCTCCATTGTTTGGTGAATAGATATTTAGAATTGTAATATCCTCCTGAAGGAGAGATCCTTTAATTAGTATGTAGCGACCTTCTTTATCTCTTCTCACGAATTTTAATTTGAAGTCTATTTTATCTGATATTAGGATTGCAACTCCCGCCTGTTTATGGGGGCCGTTTGCTTGGTAGATTTTGTTCCAGCCTTTAACATTGAAAATGTGTTTGTTTTTACGGGCAAGATGTGACTCCTGCAGACAGCAGATAGAAGGTCTTGTTTTTTAATCCAACTAGTCAGTCTATGTCGCTTAATTGGAGAGTTCAATCCGTTAACGTTAAGAGATAGGACTGAGAGGTATTGGGGAGTTCCTGCCATGTTATCCACCTTCTTGGGGGCTGCGAAAACTGGGTTCTTCCTAAGGTTCTTGGATTCTCAGTTTGGGTGCAGTTTCTTATGAGTACATTTCTTATCAAGCATTGTTGCCTCTTTGTTTTTTACCTGCCACCCCTTCCCTCCCATCTCCACAACTACATCCCTCCCTGCCCCATTTAAAAAATTTTTTTTTAACCTACTGGTCAAAGCTCTCATTGTTTTTTTGTTTTTTTGGTGGTTTAACTGGTCCTGGGGCTTAAATTTAGGGCCTGGGCATCTCCCTTTACTATTTTTGTTCAAGGCTAGTGCTGTACCACTTTAGCCACAGCTCCACTTCCTACATGTCGATGGTTAATTGGAGATAAAGAGTCTCACAGGATTTCCTGCTCTGGGTACCTTCCAATGGAGATTTCCAACACTCAGTCTGCTGAGAAGCTAGCATTATAGGCACCCAGGTTCTGATTGCTTTTTGATATTCACGGTGGAAAACTTACACTGACTTTATCACGCCTCTGACTGAACTGGATCTTTGATTACTATTCTTACAAAAACTTATTATTATTATTATAAAGGTGATGTACAGAGGAATTACAATTACAATAAGTTAGGAAAAGAGTACTTTTTTGTTGTTCATTGTGGGGCTTGAAATCTGTCCCTCAGCTCTTCAGCTCAAGGCTAGCACTCTACCACTTAAGCCACAGTGCCACTTCCAATTTTTTCTGTTTATGTGGTGTTGAGGAATTGAATCCAGGGACTCATGCATGCGAGGCAAGCACTCTACCACTGAGCCACCTTCCCAGCCCTCCAAGAGGATATTTGTTTTGGACAATGTCACCTCTTCCCTCTCTCTGTTTTTCCATCCTGTCCTCACTCACAAGTTATAGAGTTCACTTTTCAACATAGTGAATACCACTGTTGCATTTGTTCACTAATGTTCTTTATTTTTATTATATTTCCCTATATTTTTGCTAATTCTCACTATGTTTACATCAGATTTAAAACGTCACATGAAATGTCTGTAAGTGTTATATAGAATATATATTATATATAGAATATATAATTATATAATTATAAAATCACAAAGTGTAAGGTATGTTAGTACTATTGTGTATTAAGATGAATAATTATATTAAAATATAAAGGAAGGGATTGTCGATGATTTTGGAGTAGTACAGGACTGGGGTTTGAACTCAGTGCATGTACTAGGTCAGTGTTCTACCACTTGAGCCAATACAATGCAAAAGATTTTCATTAAAATGAA